>NC_053436.1:12722613-12814699 GCF_007990345.1 Gossypium hirsutum | reverse complement strand
CTGTAAAGAAAGGGTTAGAATCGAGATTGAATTGAAAAATTGCCTAACTAGAAAAGATTATCTTCACTTGCGTACAACAAAGCTTCTCTCAGAATATGAATTACTAATATGATACATATTTTTTTTAAGAACAAGTTAAATACATAGACTAACTATTAAGAACAAGACATAGCTAAGCAATTTATTCAACTCAAATCTCGACAAAAATAGGATTAATTTAGGGATTTCAACAATAATGGGTAAGGTTAATATTAAGTAATACAAGAAATGGCTTGTTAGGCTCAATGGGGGTTTACTAGGGGTTAACCGTGGAGGTAGGTTTTTCATGGCATGAGTGGGTTAATCCTAAGGGCCTTAATCAGTTTGACATATCAAATCAAATGGTGTGGTCTCGACATGCATAATCAAGCAAGTTCTAGAATAACAGTTCAATACTGACACACTAAAGCAATAATAAAAGTGAGTATGAAAGAATTAATAGATGCTCAAAAGCTCAAAAATCTCACAAAAATTATGGTTTTTTGATGTTTAAAAACTTGTGAATTCCAACTCAAAGTAATACCTAAACTTTGGGGAAACAACCTAAGATTTTAAATTCTTAAAAATCAACTTATCATGCTTGATTCTCTAATGTCTTAAAGTTTAAACAATCAATGCATAATTGCCTATGTTTTAATTCAAGATATATCAATAAAAGTCATAAATCAATTAAAATTATCCTAAATATAATATGAAAGCTTTCGATAGAATAAGGAAATCATTCAGGGATTTTTCTGATAATGAATAAATATCCCCCCACACTTAAGACGCACATTGCCCTCAATGTACAAAGATAGATATTAGAGTATAAGAATAAGAGAGGGAGATAAATGAAACTTCCTGTATGATGAATTCCTCGAATTGGAGTTTTGGAGAGTAATCGATTCGAAAGTAGAGGTGGATACTTCGGCGGTCGTAGAGGTTCATTAGTCCATAAGTGCTGTGCTAAAAGAATATTATATCTAGTGGTAGTTATGGTCGTGGTCGAGCAGGACATGGCAGTCGTGGAGAACCTTTCCCGTTGGAGTTTTAGTTCCTATGTGATGATGAGCTTAAAAGCTCTATATAACTGTGAAAAAATCAGGAAATTTTTAGGGGATATTAGGAAGAATAATTACTCATAAAGAAATAACCGAAATTAATAACTAAAAATAAAATTCTAAAATCTAAAAAAATAAAAGTAGTTTTAAAAAAATATATAAAATTATAAATAAATGTTTTTAAACATCTTCATCGCTGGATGGTTCGCGAGGTGGCACTGGTGATGAGATGTAGAGATGCTGACAAATCTATTGTAGAGTAGCATCAATATTGTCAAAACATTGAAAACACTATTGCTCGAATCAAGTGAGGCGCTCAGCGATGTCAGCGTATGAAGTCGCCGCATGAACTGGACGAGAGGGTGGTGGTGGCTGAGTCGGTGGGTCCTCGTGCTGTAGAGGGACATCATCGGGAATGTCCTCATAGGCCTCATCCTCGGTAGATTGGATGAGACGATATTGGGAAGGGTAGGTTCCTCGGCGCCTCTCGATCATCCTCATGCTAAGCATGCTCGAGATACCTTGTGGAGACATCTGGTCGATAAGGGTGAGGGATGATTCTTGGGCCGCAGTGTTAAGAAGCCCGAAGTGTCGCGCCAGTCGAGTCACATAGGGGACAATGGAGATGACCCCTTCCGATCCCGCTCCGTCTGGTGCTGAATCGCGAGGGCGATAAAATAGGCAAGGTCGATGATGTGCCTGTGCGACATGCACCATAAGAAGTAGGCGTCGTGAGTGTTGGCGACGCCAGTGCTCTCTCGCCTTTCTGTAATCGTGTGAGCCAAAATGGAGTGTAGGTACCTCAGGGATGGTGGAAGAACTGATGCCTTGGAGCTGCTAGGATTGTAGGAGGCTGCGCTAGGGGCCAAAGTGTGCCAGCACTTCAAGGGAGAGAAATGTATGTGACGAGTGAGAGCATATAGTTCATTCTCCTCCTTGAACTCCTCTGTATATAAGCCTAGTGCAACACTGAACTCTAGGACACTTAGCTGGCGGATTAACCCGCCTAGGCGAAACTGGACTGTGCCGGATCATCGTAGTTCGTCATTACGGCCTGAAAATGGAACGTTGAGCATAGTTCCATCTTGAGCTCGAGGTATGTTGGTTCGATAATCCCAAAGAACAGCCCCCAAAGGTCGTAGTTAGGAGGTCCCGAATCGCATCAGCCAGTTGAACTTGTTCTACGGTAGCTCAGTCGATGCAACGGCTCGTAATTAAAGGTTGGGCCTGAAAGATTTGGAAAAGTTCTTCTTGAGGCCCCCGGGGGAACTGCAGGAGAGGGTGACGAATTTTCGTGGTTGGACTCGCAGAAGATGACGCTCCCTTCTGTTTCTTGGAAGCAGGTACTGCAGTTTTCTTTCCTAGTAAAGACGACATGGTACTTGCAATCAAAACCATTAATGATCTTGAGGATATCAAGTAAAATGAAAATAATTGGAAGTAACAATCAAATTTAGTAACTATAAATAACAAGTTAATCAAGCAATCAATTAGGCATAAAAATTAGCAACATTTCATGGAATGCAACATGTGGACGGATGAAAAGTGTAACGCGAAGGCAGATATTATATGATCTAATCATGAATATTTACTCCTAATAATTAAAAAAGTAGAGGAATCACATAAAGAGTAAGAATTGAACATGAAACAACATAATTGTATGATAAAATGTAAGTGATAGAAGATAAAATAATCATGAAAAATGCATATACGTGAAACTAACATGAAAATGAGTGCAATTAAAGGGGGAAAACTTAACAAACACTAGAAGGAGAGAAATCGGGCATCAAAAATGAAGTGGGAAGTGGCGTACGGGCGTGGTAGGAAGGCCGTGTGAACTTGCAGCGGCTAAGGTTAGGGTTTTTGAATGGGGAAGAAAGTGAATAGTGCAGGGTATTTATAGATTTTGGGCCACACGGCCATGGCACACGCCCGTGTTCCCCAATTTTTTCTCGTGTGTTTGGTGTTTTTCCTATTTAGGAGCGTCTGAAATTCATCCCACGCCTGTGTACCTTGGCTGTGTGGGTTCACACGGCCGTGTCGCACGACCCTGTCTAGCTTCGTTTGCTTCTCTCACGTTCATGTATGCAAGCCCCACGCCCGTGTTAATCTAACAGGTTCGACCACGGGGGTTAGACACGGGCATGTCGCATGCCCATGCTGTTTTAACAGGTTCGCCCATAGTTCTTCCACACAGGCGTGTTGCACGCCTGTGTTGTTTTGGCAAGCTCGACCACGGCTATGTCGCACGACCGTGGCATTTTATCGTAGCCCGTGTTTGGGGAAATCCTTGCCCTGTTTTCACACGGCCATAAGCACGCCCGTGTGCTTGGCCGTGTCTCTGTGGAAAACTTGTACTCAAGAGCTCTGTTAGTAAGTTAGATGTTGAAGACTAAATTTTAAAGAAGTTAATACAGTTAGTGATCGGGTTGCCTCTCGAGAAGTGCTTATTTACAGTCTAAGCTCGACTTACCTCTCCGTTGAATGATCATGGTGGTTCGAGGAGTTTATACTCCTCATTCCTACTATCAATCTTAAAATAAGATTTAAACGGGTGTTGTTTACCTTAAAAGTGTCGAACTTGGGACGACTCACCTCCACTGTACCGAATGGAAAGACACTAAGTACCGTAAAAGGGATTTCTTCATTTGGTCTGGCAGTGACAATGTGAGGATCTACGGCATCTAATAAGACCTTATCTCTAACCTTAAGTTGATTTGGAAAGGTATCGAGCTCATTCTGGCGTATTTTCGGTTTATGTGTTCACCAGTCATCTAGCTCCTCTATTTGCAGTCTTTGTTCTTCATGATTAGGTCTTCTACGATTGCTTGAGAATGACTCATGTGCTTCCTTCAAGCTCATTTCCTGTAAAGTAGGGTGTACCCTATTATCAGTTTTAGTAGAATGTGTTAAACGATCACCTTCAATTTCCGATGTGTTGCCAAAATTGCGAGCTTCAAGGGTGATTGTTTCGTCTCCCACACAGAGTGTGAGTTCACCTGTGACAACATCAATAATCATTTTAGCAATTGCTAAAAAGGGCCTTCCTAGAATTAAAGGAGTGTTGCTATCCTCCTCTATGTCTAAAACAATGAAGTCAACAGGAAATATGAATTTATCGATTTTAATTAGCACATCTTCAATAATACCCCTAGGGGATCTTATAGTTTTATCTGCTAATTGAATACTCATCCTAGTCTATTTGGGTTTCCCGAGACCTAGTTGCTTAAACATTTTATAAGGCATGACGTTGATACTAGCCCCTAAATCAGCTAATGCATTATTAACATCTAAACTACCAATTAAGCAAGGAATCGTAAAACTCCTTGGATCTTTTAGTTTGTTCGGTAGCTTATTTTTAGAATAGCTGAGCACACTGCGTTTAGCTCCACATGCAATGCCTCATCCAACTTTCGCTTATTTGCTACAAGCTCTTTTAAAAATTTCATTGCATTTGGGATCTGCGATCGGGCTTCAATAAACGGTAAGTTAATATGTAATTTTTTTAAGAGTTTAAGGAATTTACCAAATTGTTCATCTGAGCGGTCTTTCCTTGTCGCGTTGGGGTATGGCCGGTGCTAAAATGCATCTTAGTACCCAACGCTTCTTGTAACTTCTTCCAAAACCGCGATGTAAATCTTGGGTCTCTATCCGACACGATAGAAATAGGTACCCCATGCAATCGAACAATTTGGGAGATGTATAATTCTGCCAATTTATCGAGCGAAAAATCTGTACGGACAGGGATAAAATGAGCAGACTTGGTCAATCTATCAACAATAACCCAGACCGAGTCTTTCTTACTCTGAGTCAAAGGTAACCCAGATACAAAGTCCATTGTCACTCGATCCCATTTCCATTCGGGTATCATGATTGGCTTAAGTAATCCCGATGGCACTTGATGTTCCGCTTTTACTTGTTGACATATCAAACACCTTGAAACAAATTCAGAAATGTCTCGTTTCATACCCAGCCACCAAAATTGACGTTTCAGATCGTTGTACATTTTAGTACTACCCGGGTGGATAGACATTCGGCCACTATGAGCCTCATTCAAAATCATCGAAATAAGTTCCGAATTTCTTGGAACACATAATCGACCCTTGAACGTCAAGCAATCATTGTTGTCAATCCGAAACTCCGATTCCTCATTCGAGGCACATTCAGCTCGTTTAGCGACCAATTCAGCGTCGACTTTCTGGGATTCAAGTATTTGATGAATTAATAATGGTTTGGCCTCTAATTCAACTACTAGCACATCATCGGGCGAAACGGATAGGTGAGCATCCATCGCTCTCAAAGCAAACAGTGCTTTACGACTCAAAGCATCGGCCACCACGTTAGCCTTCCCCGGGTGATAATCAATGACAAGTTCATAGTCTTTCAACAACTCAAGCCAACGTCTTTGTCGCAGATTTAGATCTCTTTGAGTCATCAAATATTTAAGACTCTTGTGGTCCGAATAAATATGACACCTCTCTCCAAACAAGTAATGTCGCCATATTTTCAAGGCGAACACTATGACTGCTAATTCAAGGTCATGGGTCGGATAGTTTCTCTCATGCGGCTTTAATTGTCTCGACGCGTAAGCCACTACTCGACCTTCTTGCATCAACACACAACCTAGCCCAAGCAAGGATGCATCACTATAAATAACAAACTCCCTGCCGGACTCCGGCTGTACTAGCACTGGAGTGTAACACCCCGAACCCGAAACCGACACCGGAGTCGAACACGAGGTGTTAACTGACTTTAACCCCTTATAAAATTTATTTTCCAGACACTGCCCAATCTGTGTACTAGTCGTTTTAAAAATCATATCTTGAGTTTCGTAACTCAAAAATCAGTTTCGTGATTTTTCCCAGAAAATAGACTCATGTGCCCATCTATGTATTTTTTTCTAGAATTTTTGGTTGGGCCAATTAGTACAGTTTATTAGTCAAAGTCTCCCATATTGCAGGGGTCGACTACACTGACCTTTGCCCATTACGACTTGGATATCTCCCTGCACGGGGCTTCAATACTGATGCCGTTTGTTTTTCAAAAACTAGACTCAGAGAGGAATCTGTACATATATGGTACGACCCCTAATTATCTCTGGTTAATTTATAATGAATTTCCAAAGTCGGAGCAGGGAATCCAGAAACCGTTCTGGCCCTGTCCCACAAAAATCTGATTATCTCTTAATATACTGCCCATATGATCTTTTCGTTACTTCCTCATGAAAACAGACTCATCGAGCTTCGATTACATAATTTATTCATCAATTAATTCCACTCTTACTATTTTTAGTGATTTTTCAATCTCATGACACTGCTGCTGCCAGCATCTGTTACGAAAGTAACTAGGTCCATTTCATGCCTACCCTTGATCCAACTCAATCGAACATTCGTGCTATTTTCGCATGGCTTAAAGTTTACATGCCAAAGTTCAAACACAACGTAATAGCTTATACATGTCAAAATGTTCTTCTAAGTCAACTAAGAAGAAAGTACCAAAACTTGCTATCCGGTGTGATGACTTCGATGACGGCCTGACCCCGCAAAAATAGATGAGTCCAAGAAACCTAGAATAGGTGACAAGGAAACACCGAGTGAGTTTATAACTCAGTAAGTCATAAGCTATGCACTACCATCCATCAATAACATTATCACAAGAGAAAACAAAATGGAACGAGGCTAATTACTCTATCCATTCCGAACCATACCATAGTTCCTCCAACCTATCGATTCAATTTCATATCAATTCATGCATTCACATTCCATATACTCATCAATAGGACATTGAAGCATTTTCATAAATCAATTTATTTTCGTTACAATCAAACGACTAAACGGCCTTTCACCCATCCTACGATAAATTTTATGTACGTGACTTCAAGTATAGTTGTCACATAGGTTCAAACTTACCGAGCTCAACACCAAGTATAAGCATAGCACCTATTAGCCATGTACTCAAGACACTTACCCGATCCGCTGTCCGCGATCGACTCAATAGTGTCGCACACATAGTGTCCATAATGATTCACGAATGTATATTGAGTCCGCACACTCAGTGCTATATAATCAACTCGCACACTTAGTGCTACGTAATCAAATCGCACACTTAGTGCTACATAGTCAAACTCGCACACTTAGTGCCGCATGGTCAATTCGCACACTTAGTGCATCATATTCATTTCGCACACTTAGTGCAACATAGTCAAATCGCACACTTAGTGCTGTACAATTTAATCCCGCGCACTTAGCGCCAATCTCATGGTCATAAATGGTTATACCCACACGTTTAGTACCGAGATCAACAACTCAGTACATCTTACCTCTTTTCTTTTCATTCAACAATTTCATCATCACATACGTACATGCATATATATATATATTTATTCATTCCATTCAGCATCAATACATAAACATTATGACCATTTGAAATAATACCAACAACATGCTTAATGACTTACCTCGTGTTGGGTAAGACGGTTCCAACTCGGCTACTCGATGACCTTTTCTTTGCCTTTGCTCGATTCACCTCCTTTAACTCCTTGAGCTTAATCAATAATTTAACTAGTTTAACCACCTTGCCAAATATTTACAATCCAATTTCACATGTATATGTATGTTAGTATATTCGGCTAATAACCTCATGCAACTACCATATCATCAAAATCTAATGACCCATGCACATGCATTAGGTAAGTTACCTTTGCTAATTTTAAACCCAACATCACACAAGCTCTCAAGGGATGGCCGAATGCTTCTTTTGTTACCCAACTAATCATTCGACAATTTCATCCCCTTTGCCACCCTTTTTATGCCTAATTATCTAAATCAAGATAAGATCATCAACATGCCTAACCATAGCCGAATGTGCAACATTAATCTATCACCTCTATCTCTTAAATACTATCAAGTTCATTTACTTCTAATTTCTTAAGTTCCACATCTTAATGCCCATTATACATAATCAAATTTAACATCATCTATATATTTACTCATATGGCCGAATATACATACCCCCATATAATATCATTTTCATTCCATTTAACACTTAATTTCCACCACATAATCACTTGGCCGATTTTGCTAGCATACAAGCCTATGACCGAATGTCCTTGACCTCTAGTCACCTAGATTTTTATTCTTTAAGCCTCATCCAACTCATATTTTTCATTGACAACCTCCTTAACTTCAATTTATTCACATCTTTAATCATGCTACATTCGACCATTATTTAACAATAATTCATGCATCCTTTTTATTAAACACTCAAAATCAACCATCTTCATACCTCATCACCAAAGACATCAAAATACCAACCAAGAATGTAACATTCATGGCCGAATATCATCTCCATCAATTAACAAAATTTGAACTATGGCTAGGTAGATTTTCACTTACAACTTAAAATATACATGAATCTCAAAGAATAATATCAAACATACCTTAGTCTAGCAAACCACCATAGCCGATTTTCTCAAGCTTTTTCCCCTTCCTTTCTTTTCTCTATTCGGCCAAGGATGTTCAAGAATGAACACTTTTTTTTTTCTTTCTTCAATTCACGGCAACAAGGGGGTGAGACCATGTTATTTTTTTTTCCATCACCCTTCCTTTCATTATTTAATTATCATGCTTATTATTTTATTTTCCTTACCATACATCACTAACACAACATGTTGGTGACATGTTTCCACCCATAGCATGGCCGGCCACTACATATTAGGGAGGGGGAATTTGACATGCAAGTCCCCTTTTTCTTCCACATGCACTAATAGGTCCTCATGCATTGACCTATCACATTTTAAAATTTTCTCATATAAGTCCTATTGACTAAATTCACATGCAATCGACTAAATCGAAGCTTGAAATTTTCACACATTCATGATTACATATTCTAGACAATAAACATCACATTCAAACCTTTCGGTGACTCGGTTTAGCGGTCCCGAAACCACTTCCCGACTAGGGTTAATTTTGGGCTGTCACAACTCTCCCTCACTTAAGAAATTTTCGTCCTCGAAAATCTTACCGGTAAATAGGTTTGGATATCGTTCTTTCATCGAGCTCTCGGGTTCCCAGGTTGCTTCCTCAATCCCGTGTTTGAGCCACAACACCTTAACCAACGGAACCCTTTTATTTCGCAACTCTTTCACTTCACGAGCTAGGTTACGAATCGGTTCTTCTTCATAGCTCAAGTCAGATTGAATTTCAACTTCTGAGGGATTAATCACATGTGATGGATCGGATCTATAACGTCGAAGCATTGAAACATGGAAGACATCGTGCATCCTTTCAAGTTCAGGGGGCAAAATCAATCTATATGCAACCGGCCCCACTCGTTCGGAAATTTCGTACGGCCCAATGAATCTCGGGCTCAACTTGCCTTTACGGCCAAATCTGAGTACCTTCTTCCAAGGTGACACTTTAAGAAACACTTTATCTCCCACCTGATATTCAATGTCCTTTCGTTTTAAATCCGCATACGATTTTTGACGATCTGTGGCTACCTTCAGACTTTCGCGGATTACCTTTACTTTTTGTTCGGCATCTTTAATCAAATCAACTCCGAAAATTTTACTTTCACCAAGCTCGGTCCAAAACAATGGCGTACGGTATTTACGACCGTACAAAGCCTCATACGGTGCCATCTTAATACTTGATTGAAAACTATTGTTGTAAGCGAATTCAATCAAAGGTAAATACCGTTCCCATGAACTACTGAACTCGAGGATGCAACATCTCAACATATCCTCAAGTATCTGAATTATTCGCTCGGATTGACCATCGGTTTGGGGGTGAAAAGCGGTGCTAAAATGCAGCTTGGTACCCAAAGCTTCTTGCAATTTCTTCCAAAATCGCGAGGTGAATCTCGGATCTCTATCCGACACGATAGAAATAGGTACTCCATGTAATCTCACAATCTGAGAAACATACAATTCGGCTAGTTTATCCAATGAAAAATCCGTACGCACGGGGATAAAGTGAGCCGACTTAGTCAGCCTATCAACAACAACCCAAATCGCATCCTTCTTACTTGCGGACAATGTCAGTCCGGAGACAAAGTCCATTGTGACTAGGTCCCATTTCCACTCGGGTATCATGATCGGCTGAAGTAACCCTGAAGGCACTTGATGTTCCGCTTTCACTTGTTGACATATTAAACATCTCGAAACAAAGTCGGAGATGTCTCGTTTCATACCACGCCACCAAAACCGACGTTTCAAGTCGTTGTACATTTTCGTGCTCCCCGGGTGAATTGACATTCGGCTACAATGGGCTTCGTTCAGAATCATCGGAATGAGTTCCGAATTCCTTGGAACACACAAACGACTTCTAAACCTCAAACAACCATCATCATCAATCTAAAACTCCGATTCCTTGTTCGAAACACACTCAGCTCGTTTTGCAACCAATTCCTCATCGACTTTCTGAGCTCCACGAATTTGATGAGTCAATAATGGTTTGGCTTTTAATTCAGCTACTAACACATTGTCAGGTAGAACAGACAAGTGTACATTCATCGCTCGCAAAGCAAACAGTGATTTCCGGCTTAAGGCGTCCGCAACCACATTAACCTTTCCCGGGTGGTAATCAATGACAAGCTCGTAATCTTTCAACAACTCAAGCCAACATCTTTGTCGCAGATTCAAGTCTCGTTGAGTCATCAAATATTTGAGACTTTTGTGATCCGAAAACACATGGCACTTCTCACCAAACAAATAATGTCGCCATATTTTCAATGCAAACACAATGGCGGCTAGTTCGAGATCATGGGTCGGATAATTTCTCTCGTGTGGCTTCAATTGTCTCGACGCATAGGCCACAACTCGACCTTCTTGCATCAATACGCAACCCAACCCAAGTAGGGATGCGTCACTATAAATGACAAACTCTTTACCCGATTCGGGTTGCACCAAAATTGGAGCTTCAGTCAAATGAGTTTTCAGTTGATCAAAGCTTTTCTGACATTTCTCCGTCCATTCGAACTTAACACCCTTTTGAAGTAGCTTCGTCATTGGTGTGGCTATCATCGAGAAACCTTTGACAAATCGTCGGTAATAACCGGCGAGCCCTAGAAAGCTCCGGACTTCGGTAACATTTCTCGGAGGCTTCCAGTTAAGTATGGCTGAAATTTTGCTCGGGTCAACTCGAATACCCGATGCGGATACCACATGACCCAAGAAGCTAACCTCTCTTAACCAGAACTCACACTTACTGAACTTAGCATATAACTGCTTATCCCGCAAAATTTGCAACACTTGCCTCAGATGCTCAGCATGTTCGGTCTCATCTCTTGAATAGACCAAGATGTCATCAATAAACACAACTACGAACCGATCCAAATACGGCCTGAAGATCCGATTCATCAAATCCATAAACACCGCAGGGGCATTAGTGAGACCGAACGGCATCACTAAGAACTCGTAGTGACCGTACCTCGTTCTGAAAGCAGTTTTGGGTACGTCCGAATCTCGAATCCGCAACTGATAATAACCCGATCTCAAATCTATCTTTGAAAACACCGATGCTCCCTTTAATTGATCGAACAGATCATCAATACGCGATAACGGATACTTATTCTTTATCGTCACTTTATTCAGTTGACGATAGTCAATGCACAACCTCATGGTTCCGTCCTTCTTTTTCACGAACAATACTGGTGCACCCCAAGGTGAGAAACTCAGTCGAGCGAAACCTCTATCCGTCAATTCTTGCAACTGAGCTTTCAACTCTTTTAACTCGGTTAGTGCCATACGATACGGAGCGATCGAAATTGGCGTAGTTCCAGGTACAAGCTCAATACCAAACTCTACCTCCCGAACAGGTGGCAAACCCGGTAACTCTTCAGGAAAAACATCTGGGTATTCACAAACCACCGGCACCGATTCGGGTTTCTTTTCTAACTCCTTGTCATCAAGTACATACGCGAGGTATGCTTCGCACCCTTTCCTTACATATTTCTGGGCCAACATTGCTGATATTACAGCTGGCAACCCCCTTAAGTCCGCAGACTCAACTCGGATTATTTCATTATTTGCGCACCTCAAATCGATAGTCTTGCTTTTGCAATTCACAACCGCATCATGCGCGGTTAACCAATCCAAACCAAGAATAACATCAAACTCGTCAAACGGCAAAAGCATCAAATCGGCCAGAAAACAGGATTCTCGGATTATTAGAGGGCATCTCTTACACACTTTATCAACAAGTACGCATTGACCCAAAGGGTTTGATACTCGAATTACGAGCTCAGTAGACTCAACAGGTAGAGTCTTACTGGTTGCTAAGGTTTCGCATACATACGAATGAGTAGAACCAGGGTCAATCAATGCAATCACATTAGTATCAAAGAGAGTGAAGGTACCAGTGATGACGTCGGGGGAGGATGCCTCCTCTCGTGCGCAAATGGCATATGCTCAAGCAGGAGTACGGTTCTCGGCTCGATCGGCCGTATCAGAGGCCCCCCTCTGACTACCACCCCTGCCTCCTAAAATTCTCGGTGGTCTACCTCTAGATGTCACTCCACTAGGTCTTGCACCTTGAATCTTATTCTTCTCATCCAGCTCCATGCAATCTCTAATGAAGTGGTCCTTCGAACCGCATCCGTAACAGGCCCTGCTAGTAGACTTGCCCCAACATTCACCTAGGTGTCGTCTTCCACATTGGGGACATTCAGGTTTCTCGTGACGATTATTGCCCACACTAGCTACAGAAGTAGCTCGGGAGCCCATCGATGGTCTTGCCCTGATGGAAATTCCCGCAGTCGCCCTCGACTTATTAATGTCCTCCCTGAACTTTTTTACAGTTGAGAACGGAGCTTTACCCGTCGATCTTTTACGATAATCTCTAGCTTCAAATTCAGCCTTCCTCTTCTCCTTTCCAAGTTCTTCCGCCTTGCAGGCTCGTTCGACTAGTGTTACGAATTCTTTTATTTCCAAAATACCCATTAGTAGCTTTAAATCTTCATTCAATCCTTCCTCGAATCTTTTGCACATAGCAACCTCATCAGCTACACACTCCCGGGCATACCTACTGAGTCTTACGAATTCATGTTCGTATTCAGATACAGTCATACGGCCTTGCTTGAGTTCCAAGAACTCCTTACGCTTCTGATCAATGAACCGTTGGCTAATAAATTTCTTTCGGAATTCCGTTTGAAAGAAGTCCCAAGTTACTCGCTCGTTCGGGACTATGGAAATCAAGGTCCTCCACCAATAGTAGGCTGAGTCTCGCAACAAAGATACAGCACATTTTAGACATTCGTCGGGTGTGCATGACAATTCATCGAACACCCGAATGGTGTTATCAAGCCAGAACTCGGCCCTTTCGGCATCATCAGTTACTATGGCCTTGAACTCCTCGGCCCCACGCTTCCTAATCAAGTCTACAGGTGGCTTACTCAGCCTCACAGGATCAGCGACTGATGGCATTACAGGCTCTTGGGGTGGATTATTCAAATTTGGGAATTGTTGGACAGCCGGGTTGGTTCGGGCATATTGCGCGACCCACTCATTCATCATGGTAAAGAAGGCTTGTTTAGCCCCCTCACCTTGATTATTCGCAGATGACTGAGGTTCAACAGGCGGCATCCCTTGTGCAGGAGCAGCCGCTACGCTCTCAACGTCATCCGCTAGGGTTCTTTCTCCACCGGGGTCCATTTACTAATCAAAACAAAAACATTTCAACCGTCGGAAGTCATCACACATTTAAACATTAACATTAAGGCATGTATAGCTAGACTCATACGTGCTATGGTAGTCCTAGAACCGACTAAACCATAGCTCTGATACCAATCAAATGTAACACCCCGAACCCGAAACCGACACCGGAGTCGAACACGAGGTGTTAAATGACTTTAACCCCTTATAAAATTTATTTTCCAGACACTGCCCAATCTGTGTACTAGTCGTTTTAAAAATCATATCTTGAGTTTCGTAACTCGAAAATCAGTTTCGTGATTTTTCCCAGAAACTAGACTCATGTGCCCATCTATGTATTTTTTTCTAGAATTTTTGGTCAGGCCAATTAGTACAGTTTATTAGTCAAAGTCTCCCATATTGCAGGGGTCGACTACACTGACCTTTGCCCATTACGACTTGGATATCTCCCTGCACGGGGCTTCAATACTGATGCCGTTTGTTTCTACGAAAACTAGACTCAGAGAGGAATCTGTACATATATGGTACGACCCCTAATTATCTCTGGTTAATTTATAATGAATTTCCAAAGTCGGAGCAGGGAATCCAGAAACCGTTCTGGCCCTGTCCCACAAAAATCTGATTATCTCTTAATATACTGCCCATATGATCTTTTCGTTACTTCCTCATGAAAACAGACTCATCGAGCTTCGATTACATAATTTATTCATCAATTAATTCCACTCTTACTATTTTTAGTGATTTTTCAATCTCATGACACTGCTGCTGCCAGCATCTGTTACAAAAGTAACTAGGTCCATTTCATGCCTACCCTTGATCCAACTCAATCGAACATTCGTGCCATTTTCGCATGGCTTAAAGTTTACATGCCAAAGTTCAAACACAACGTAATAGCTTATACATGCCAAAATGTTCTTCTAAGTCAACTAAGAAGAAAGTACCAAAACTTGCTATCCGGTGTGATGATTTCGATGACGGCCTGACCCCGCAAAAATAGATGAGTCCAAGAAACCTAGAATAGGTGACAAGGAAACACCGAGTGAGTTTATAACTCAGTAAGTCATAAGCTATGCACTACCATCCATCAATGACATTATCACAAGAGAAAACAAAATGGAACGAGGCTAATTACTCCATCCATTCCGAACCATACCATAGTTCCTCCAACCTATCGATTCAATTTCATATCAATTCATGCATTCACATTCCATATACTCATCAATAGGACATTGAAGCATTTTCATAAATCAATTTATTTTCGTTACAATCAAACGACTAAACGGCCTTTCACCCATCCTATGATAAATTTTATGTACGTGACTTCAAGTATAGTTGTCACATAGGTTCAAACTTACCGAGCTCAACACCAAGTATAAGCATAGCACCTATTAGCCATGTACTCAAGACACTTACCCGATCCGCTGTCCGCGATCGACTCAATAGTGTCGCACACATAGTGTCCATAATGATTCACGAATGTATATTGAGTCCGCACACTCAGTGCTATATAATCAACTCGCACACTTAGTGCTACGTAATCAAATCGCACACTTAGTGCTACATAGTCAAACTCGCACACTTAGTGCCGCATGGTCAATTCGCACACTTAGTACATCATATTTATTTCGCACACTTAGTGCAACATAGTCAAATCGCACACTTAGTGCTGTACAATTTAATCCCGCGCACTTAGCGCCAATCTCATGGTCATAAATGGTTATACCTGCACGTTTAGTACCGAGATCAACAACTCAGTACATCTTACCTCTTTTCTTTTCATTCAACAATTTCATCATCACATACGTACATGCATATATATATATATTTATTCATTCCATTCAGCATCAATACATAAACATTATGACCATTTGAAATAATACTAACTACATGCTTAATGACTTACCTCGTGTTGGGTAAGACGGTTCCAACTTGGCTACTCGATGACCTTTTCTTTGCCTTTGCTCGATTCACCTCCTTTAACTCCTTGAGCTTAATCAATAATTTAACTAGTTTAACCACCTTGCCAAATATTTACAATCCAATTTCACATGTATATGTATGTTAGTATATTCGGCTAATAACCTCATGCAACCACCATATCATCAAAATCTAATCACCCATGCACATGCATTAGGTAAGTTACCTTTGCTAATTTTAAACCCAACATCACACAAGCTCTCAAGGGATGGCCGAATGCTTCTTTTGTTACCCAACTAATCATTCGACAATTTCATCCCCTTTGCCACCCTTTTTATGCCTAATTATCTAAATCAAGATAAGATCATCAACATGCCTAACCATAGCCGAATGTGCAACATTAATCTATCACCTCTATCTCTTAAATACTATCAAGTTCATTTACTTCTAATTTCTTAAGTTCCACATCTTAATGCCCATTATACATAATCAAATTTAACATCATCTATATATTTACTCATATGGCCGAATATACATACCCCCATATAATATCATTTTCATTCCATTTAACACTTAATTTCCACCACATAATCACTTGGCCGATTTTGCTAGCATACAAGCCTATGACCGAATATCCTTGACCTCTAGTCACCTAGATTTTTATTCTTTAAGCCTCATCCAACTCATATTTTTCATTGACAACCTCCTTAACTTCAATTTATTCACATCTTTAATCATGCTACATTCGACCATTATTTAACAATAATTCATGCATCCTTTTTATTAAACACTCAAAATCAACCATCTTCATACCTCATCACCAAAGACATCAAAATACCAACCAAGAATGTAACATTCATGGCCGAATATCATCTCCATCAATTAACAAAATTTGAACTATGGCTAGGTAGATTTTCACTTACAACTTAAAATATACATGAATCTCAAAGAATAATATCAAACATACCTTAGTCTAGCAAACCACCATAGCCGATTTTCTCAAGCTTTTTCCCCTTCCTTTCTTTCCTCTATTCGGCCAAGGATGTTCAAGAATGAACACTTTTTTTTTCTTTCTTCAATTCACGGCAACAAGGGGGTGAGACCATGTTATTTTTTTTTTCCATCACCCTTCCTTTCATTATTTAATTATCATGCTTATTATTTTATTTTCCTTACCATACATCACTAACACAACATGTTGGTGACATGTTTCCACCCATAGCATGGCCGGCCACTACATATTAGGGAGGGGGAATTTGACATGCAAGTCCCCTTTTTCTTCCACATGCACTAATAGGTCCTCATGCATTGACCTATCACATTTTAAAATTTTCTCATATAAGTCCTATTGACTAAATTCACATGCAATCGACTAAATCGAAGCTTGAAATTTCACACATTCATGATTACATATTCTAGACAATAAACATCACATTCAAACCTTTCGGTGACTCGGTTTAGCGGTCCCGAAACCACTTCCTGACTAGGGTTAATTTTGGGCTGTCACATGGAGCCTCGGTTAAACAGGTTTTTAGTCGATCGAAACTTTCCTGACAGTGTTCTGACCATTCAAACTCAACATCTTTTTGAAGTAGTTTTGTCAACGGTGCAGCTATCATCGAAAAGCCCTTTACAAAATGTCGGTAGTATCCGGCAAGTCCCAAAAAGCTCCTAACTTCAGTAACATTCCTTGGAGGTTTCCAATCGAGTATGGCCGAAATTTTGTTCGGGTCCACTCTGACACCCGATGCGGACACCACGTGTCCCAAAAAGCTAACCTCTCTCAACCAAAATTCACATTTACTGAATTTTGCGTATAACTGCTTGTCTCGTAAAATCTGTAATACTAGTCTCAAATGCTTGGCATGTTTAGCTTCACCTTGTGAATAAACTAAAATATCATCAATAAACACAACCACAAATCGATCCAAGTATGGCCTGAATACTCGATTCATTAAGTCCATAAATACCGCAGGGGCATTAGTAAGCCCAAATGGCATCACTAAGAATTCGTAGTGACCGTACCTCGTTCTAAAAGCGGTTTTGGGTATGCCCGAGTCTCGAAGCCTCAACTGATAATAACCAGATCTCAAATCTATCTTGGAAAATACTGAGGCTCCCTTTAATTGATCAAACAAATCATCAATACGTGGCAATGGGTATTTATTCTTTATGGTCACTTTATTCAACTGACGATAGTCGATACACAATCTCATGGTTCCATCCTTCTTTTTCTCAAACAATACGGGTGCGCCCCATGGAGAAAAACTCGGTCGAGCGAAACCTCTATCCATCAATTCTTGCAATTGAACTTTCAATTCCTTTAATTCTATTAATGCCATACGATACGGGGCTATTGAGATTGGCGTGGTACCAGGTACAATCTCGATGCCGAATTCCACCTCTCGAATCGGTGGCAACCCCGGTAACTCCTCAGAAAAAACATCTGAATACTCACAAACCACTGGTACTGATTCAAGTTTCCTTTTCGTCTCTTTGCTATCAAATACATATGCAAGGTATGTTTCACACCCCTTTTTCACATATCTCTGAGCGGTCATTGAAGATATTATCGCTGGCACCCCCTTCAAATCGGTAAACTCAACTCGGACTACCTCATCATTTGCACTCCTCAAATCGATGGTTTTTCTTTTGCAGTTCACCACTGCATCATGTACGGTCAACCAATCCATACCAAGAATAACATCAAATTCGTCAAATGGAAAAAGCATCAAATCGGCCGGAAAACAGGATTCTCGGATTATTAGAGGGCATCTCTTACACACTTTATCAACAAGTACGTATTGACCCAAAGGGTTTGACACTCGAATTACGAACTCAGTAGAATCAACAGGTAGAGTCTTACCGGATGCTAAGGTTTCACATACATATGAATGAGTAGAGCCAGGGTCGATCAATGCAATCACATTAGTATCAAAGAGAGTGAAAGTACCAGTGATGACATCAGGGGAGGATGCCTCCTCTCGTGCGCGAATGGCATATGCTCTAGCAGGAGTACGGGTCTCGGTTCGAACAGCCGTATCAGAGGCCCCTCTCTGACTACCACCCCTACCTCCTGAAATTCTCGGTGGTCTACCTCTAGCTGTCATTCCACTAGGTCTTGCACCTTGCATCTTATTCTTCTCATCAAGCTCCGTGCAATCTCTAATGAAGTGGTCCTTCGAACCGCATCCGTAACAGGCCCTGTTAGTAGACTTACCCCAACATTCACCTATGCGTCGTCTTCCACATTGGGGGCATTCAGGTTTCTCTTGACGATTATTGCCCACACTAGCTACCGAAGTAGCTCGGGAGTCCGTCGATGGTCGTGCTCTAATGGAAATTTCCGCAGTCGTCCTCGATTTATTAGTGTCCTCCCTGAACTTCTTTACAGCCGAGGACGGAGCTTTACCAGTCGATCTTTTACGATAGTCTCTAGCTTCAAATTCAGCCTTCTTCTTCTCCTTTCCAAGTTCTTCCGCCTTGCAGGCTCGTTCAACTAGTGTTACAAATTCTTTTATCTCCAAAATACCCACTAGTAGCTTTAAATCTTCATTCAATCCTTCTTCAAATCTCTTGCACATAGCAACCTCATCAGCCACACACTCCCGGGCATACCGACTGAGTCTTACGAACTCATGTTCGTATTCAGATACTATCATACGGCCTTGCTTGAGTTCCAAGAATTCCTTACGCTTTTGATCGATGAACCGTTGACTAATATATTTCTTTCGAAATTCCGTTTGAAAGAAATCCCAAGTAACTCGTTCGTTTGGGACTATGGAAATCAAAGTCCTCCACCAATAGTAAGCTGAGTCTCGCAACAAGGATATAGCACACTTTAGACATTCATCGGGTGTGCATGACAGTTCATCAAACACCCGAATGGTGTTATCAACCAGAACTCGGCCCTTTCGGCATCATCAGTAACTATGGCCTTGAACTCCTCAGCCCCGCGCTTCCTAATCAAGTCTACAGGTGGTTTACTCAGCCTCACAGGATCAATAACTGATGGCATTACGGGCTCTTGGGGTGGATTATTCAAATTCGGGAATGGTTGGACAGCCGGATTGGTTCAGACATATTGCGTGACCCACTCATTCATCATGGTGAAGAAGGCTTGTTTTGCCCCCTCATCTTGATTATTTGCAGATGACTGAGGTTCAACAGGCGGTGTCCCTTGCGCAGGAGCAGCCGCTACACTTTCAACGTCATCCGCTAAGGGTCTCTCTACCCCGGGTTCCATTTACTAATCAGAACAAAAATTTTAACCGTCAGAAGTCATCACATTATTAAGCACTAACATTAAGGCATGTATAGCTAGACTCATACGCGCTATGGTAGTCCTAGAACCGACTAAACCATAACTCTGATACCAAATCAAAATGTAACACCCCGAACTCATGGCTGTTACTGGAAAATCGAACACGAGGTGTTACCGGCTTACTTCATTTATTTCCCCCTATATTTTTTTTTGTTCCAGGCAAGCTGGCTACTGTATCGTGGTCGCTTTAAAAATCATATTTTGAGTTCTAAAACTCGAAATCCAATTCTGTAAATTTTCCCTGAAACTAGACTCATATATCTATATGGTGGAATTTTTGTAGAATTTTTGGTTGGGCCAATTAGTACAGTTTATTTGTTAAAGTTTCCCCTGTTTCAAGGTTCAACTACACTGACCTCTGTATCTTACGATTTAAATGTCTCCCTGTAAAGGGCTTCAATGCCTATTCCGTTTGTCTCTAATGAAACTAGACTCGATAAAGAATCTATACATATAATGCAAGACCTCTAATTATCTCGATAAAATTTACGGTGAATTTTCTAAGTCATAACAGGGGATCCAGAAATCGCTCTGGCACTGTTTCACAAGAATTTAATTATCTCCTAACATAAAGTTCATATGGTCGTTTCGTTTCTTCCATATGAAAATAGACTCATCAAGCTTCGATTACCTAATTTATTCATTATTTAATTCCATTTTTACTATTTTTAGTGATTTTTCAATCTCACAACACTGCTGCTGTCAGCATCTGTTACTAAAGCAGACTATGCCTATTTCGTGATTTTTCCTTGATCTAACTAATAATTCATCATACATGTCACAATTTATGACCATGACTAGCCATGCCAAAGACTAATCATCACCGAGAATCTCCCCACTACACTATTACCAAATCATGAATTTAACACCGAAAATAATTTAGCCATGACATATGGCGTAATAATCGAGTAGACCTCAACCAATACTCAACCACAACCGAATTACCAAGACTTGTGACCAAGCATCATAGAACCAAATCCAAACGAACATTTATGCCATTTTCGCATGGCTAAAAGTTTACATACCAAATTTCAAACAAAACATAATAGCCTATACATGCCGAAATGTTCTCCTAGACCAACTAAGAAGAAAGTACCAAAAGTTGCTAGCCGGTGTGATGACTTCGATGACGGTCTGAGCACGCAAAAAAGACGAGTCCAAGAAACCTAAAATAGGTGACAAGCAAACACCGAATGAGTATATAACTCAGTAAGTCATAAGCAATGCACTACCATCCATTAATAACATTATCACAAGAGGAAACAAAATGGAACGAGGCTAATTACTCCATCCAAACCGAACTATACCATAGTTCCTTAGACCTTTCGGTTCAATCTCATACCAAGTCATACATTCACATTCTATATACTAATCAATAGGATATTTGAGGCATTTTCATACATCATTTTATTTTCGTTACAATCATACAACTAAATGACCTTTCACCTATTCCACGATGAACCTTATGCACGTGACTTCAATTATAATTGTCACATAGGTTCAAAACTTACCAAGCTCAACTCCAAATATAAACATAGCGCCTATTAGCCATGAACTCAAGGTACTTACCCCTTTCCGCTGTCCGAAATCGACTCGGTAAGGTCGCACCCTTAATATAAATAATTGATAGAAAATATATATATAGTGGGTTCGCACACATAGTGCTTAATAATCAACCACGCACACTTAGTGCCATGTAATTTAAACTCGCACACTTAGTGCCATGCATTTCAAGTCCGTACACTTAGTTCCAATCTCACAACCGTGAACACTTATTGCCCGCACACTTAGTGCCGAAAACCAACCACTCTATACGCTTCACTGCCTTTTTACATTCGACAATTTCATCTCTACATACATATACATTTGTATACATTTCATCTCATTAAACACAATTGCATAGGTATTATGATCATTTAAATCAATACCAAATATATGCTTAATGACTTACCTTGTGTTGGGTAAAATAATTCCAAGTCGGCTACTCAATGACCTTCGATTTCCCCTTGTTGGACGCCTCTCCTTTAGGATCTTGAGCTTAAACAAATAAATTAACTCATTCAACCACTTTGCTACATATATTGGTATTCACATTTTAATGATTTTATGACATACGGAACGGCATGGTAAAGTTTTTATCTTGCTACCTCATGTTCTTAGCTATTCGGCTAATAACCTTATGCAATTACCATACTTTCAATAATCTAATCACACATGCATATGCATACTTGGACATTTGGCAATCACCTTGCTAATTTTAAACTCAACATCACATAAGCTCCCAAGTGATGGCCGAATATGTATATCTATACTATCACCTATAATTCATCAAATCACAAAATTTCATCTCATGAACACTTGACCCATTTTTACCCCATATGGCCGAATGTGCAAGATTAAATTCAACACCACCTATGTACTTAATTAGGTGGCCGAATATACCAAGTTAGACTTGACATTATACGTCACAAGAACTCTAATTTAATTTGTCAATTGCTTGGCCAAGAACTCACAAGTGCCTTATCTACAACCTATTCGGCCTTACTACTTAAACTTAGCCTTTCATACACTTATCTCTATTGTTTTAGAAGGCCGAATCCTTATGGGTTCCAACATCTAGCTTACTCAATTCAACACATCAAAACGACATTTAGGCCGATTTTGCTAGCACACAAGCCTTTGACCGAATGTCCTTGACCTCTAGTCACCTAAATTTTTATTCTTTAAAACTCATCCAAGACCACATTCGGCACCTCCAACCAATAATTTAGATATTCTCAAGTTCATTCACATATACAATTATATATCACATTAAGCATTAGTCATTTTGCAACATGAATTCTATAGCATGGCTGAATACTCATGCACATACACGCATAACAACAAGAACTCAATGACACAAAAATCTCCTTTCCAAAGTACATACATACCCATACATACGGCAACTTCCATTCTTTTCTCCCAACAATGAATCCATGAATTTTGCCATGGGTTAACTAGACTATACCCATATCAACTAAATCTCAATATCAATTAGAATAAAAATCACAATGCATACCTTTCCATTGAAATAGCCATGGCCGAATGCCTTGGTTTCTTTTTTTCAATCTTTCCTTTCTCAATTTCGGCAAATGAAGAAGATGAAAGATGAGCCTTCCTTCACCTTTGTTTTCTTTACTCACGGCAATTGTAACAAGGAAAAGGATGAACACTCCTTCTTCCTCCCTTATTTTATTCATCTTTTTCCTTTTTAATTCCTTTCTTTAATTTATTTTATCTCCAATAACCCAATTTCTTATTATAATATCTAATTCAAACAAATATATTGCCCATCATCAATCTATCTTGGCCGGCCACTATAAGGGAATTGGGCAATTTGACATGCAAGTCCACCCTTGTGTTGACATGCACTAATAAGCCCTTTAAAATTAGCCTATCATATTTCACCATGTCTCATGTTGATCCCGATTTAATAATTCCTCATGCAATTTGCAAAATTAGGGAATGAAACTTCCACATATGCATGTACACACATGATAAGCATAGAATATAACAATTAATTATTTTTATGACTCGGTTTTGTGGTCCCGAAACCACTTTTCGACTAGGGTCACATTAGGGCTGTCACAATTCTGGATTGGAAACCTCCGAGAAATGCATCTAAATTCTGCAATTTTTTTGGGACTTGCCGGTACTACAGACGATTTGTAAAAGATTTCTCTGTAATAGCAACTCCATTGACAAAATTGCTTCAGAAAGATGTGAAATTTGAATGGTCTGAGAAATGTCAGAAAAGTTTTGATTGGTTAAAAGCTCTGTTAACTGAAGCTCCAATATTGGTACAGCCTTAGTCAGGTAAAGAATTCGTTGTTTACATTTTAATGCAAGAAAGAAAAGTTGTTGCTTATGCTTCGAGACAATTAAAGTCGCATGAGAAGAACTATCCGACACACGACCTTGAGTTAGCTGCCATTGTGTTTGCTTTGAAGATTTGGCGTCACTATCTGTTTGGTGAGAAATGTCATGTGTTTTCTGATCATAAGAGTCTGAAGTATTTAATTGTAACAACCCTTACCCGTACCCGAGGCCGGGATAGGGTACAAGGCATTATCGGACAAACATACAAACATTAAACTAAAATACGGGCCATAAAATTTCATTCATATTTCAAAACGTTCATTCACTTACACATAGTCCCTTATTTGAGTCTACGAAGCCCAAAACATACTTTAGAAAGGGTTTGGGACTAAACTGAGAACTTACGAAAATCTTGGAAATTTCATGCTTTAAGGCTCCACACGCCCGTGTCCCAAAGTCGTGTTCCATACACGGCTGAGACACATGGTCGTGTTTCTGCCTGTGTGGAATATACCTAGGGTATTTTCCAAGCTTTGGTCAACCTTAATCTCTTACACACTTATACAAAATCCAAAGCATATAACATGATAGTCATTTAATGATTAAATATTCTCAATTAAACCACAAACATAGCATTTGTATGTCATCATACATGTGTCTCTCATACTCATTGTACCTTGTTTATTATAGTATCACTTATACATTTATACCAAGATTATCATCTTACCAAATATCTTCAGCTTAATCATCAAGCATTCATATTTAAAACTAGATCATATCTTTATAAAATACCACAATTCAGATGCGCAAAATAACATGTTTGCCTGAAACATTTCAATTCAACTCCATACCCAACAACCATTACATTGAGACTAGTCATATATATATATATACATGTCATGATACATATCATTCTCTTTCTGTTTTCTTATAAACACATATCATTTATTTCATTATATCAATATTTCATATACCATAGTTTCCATGTTTTTCCTCCTCCTCCTCTCCATTCCACATCCTTAATGTATATAGCATTCTTGTAAGTACGATTTCACAATTTTCTAATAAATGCTAACATCAAACTATCCACACAAGTCATAGTCACTTACTTATTTATAATTCGAGCTACAGAGCTCCAAATTAAGATCTGTAAATTTCCCCTAAAACTAGACTCACATATCTTTCCACCATAAAATTTTCATAATTTTTAGTTCAGCCAATCAGTACAGTTTATTCATTAAAATTTCCCCTATTTCACTTTCTGACAGTTCTGACCTCTCTTTACTAAAAATTAATTATCTCACAGTACAGAACTCGGATAATGTTCTTGTTGATTTATCCTGAAAATAGACTCATTAGGGATTTTAAAAAATATAAGTTTAATCCTCTAATTATTTTTATCCAAATTGTTTTGATTTTCCAAAGTCAGAACAGGGGATCACGTAATCATTCTGAACCAGTCTCATAAAAACATAAATATCTCAAAATATAGAACTCCTTTTCTTGTTCTGTTTCCTTTATATGAAAATAGACGCATTAATATTTAATTTGATATCTCATTGAGTATCTGATTCAATTTCTACTATTTTTGATGATTTTTCAAAATCACATCACTGCTACTGTCCAAAACAGTTTTATTGCTAATTCACTCTTTCACACTTTCTTTGTATTAACCTCATTTTAACATACATATCACAAATCATTTTCACCACATTTCATACACCACAAGTATAGGCCCATGATCACAAGGTCACGATGAAATCATCCTCATGTATAACTTACTTGTTTGTAACCTTACCACATCCTGGTCACTTAATGAACACATCATTCACATAACCAAGTTCCTGCACTTATTCATCACAAAACTCACAAAGCAATACATAGAGAGTCTCCCTTTGAACACTTCGGATCTATCCTCGATACTTGGTGGTTTCAGCACATAGCTCCACCCATCATCTAGTTCGGCTCTCTTATACACATGGTGAACACTCAGTACCACCCATGTGACCTAGCCAATTTATCTCGTAACTCTCTTGTCTACATGGTGTCCTTCACCTGGAACCACGCATGCGACCTAGCTACATATACCCCGTAGCTCTCTTGTCTACATGGTGTACACATGGTATCACCCATGCGACCTAGCTACATAATAATGTCTTGTAGCTCTCTTGTACACATGATGTGCACCCAGCACCATACATGTGACCTAGCTACATACTATCTGTATCATCCAATCTTTCCGAAGGTTCAACCGGGATTTCTCTCTCTTTTCCAACAATTTCACTAATCAAGTAATTATCCACAAACATCTTTCCAATATTATTATAAAATATCATAATACAAGTAATATTGATGTATTACTTACATATAAACTTACATCTCATTTAATATCAAGGCAATAAAATTAAATTACACATTGCCTTATTAAAAATCATATGAACTTACAATTTCCCATAATATCCATAATCGTAGAAATCACATTTATGTATGATAATTCAATGCACTTCATGTACCATAGACATATTTTTAAATCAATTCATAAACTTGGCACCATAATCATTTAATTTAACATAATTCAATTAATTCACTAAATTTAACTTTCAAATATAAATTACAGCATTATTACTATATTATTATCATACCAACTTACATACTTTCAACACCTTGAAAATTATAATAAATATATCAATTTTACATTGAAACATGCATAAATTAATGCTTATTATACATATGAACTTACCTCGATACTAAAACGACTATTTTACCAACTTTTCTAATTTTCGATTTTTCTCTCATTCTAGGTTCAAATCTCGTTTTCCGGGATCTAAAACATCATATTTTACTTATTTAATTAATTTACTATTCAAAACAGTCCTTAACTTAAACTTTGGAAAAATTACAATTTTGCCCCTAAACTTTTGCATATTTACACTTTTTCCCCTAGGCTCGGGAATTAAACTTCATCCCTTATTCTTATGTTTTATGACATGCTGATCACTTTTCCCTTCTATGGTAACATCAAATTCTCACTCTAACATATACTTATGACTATTAGGTATTTTTACCGATTAAGCCCTTTTTATTTCTTTTAATTACCAAATGACCAAAATGCCCTTCCTTACTAAACTTTCAAAAATTCCATCCATGTCCAATTTTTTTCCATCACTTAGAAATTGGTCAAATTTCTATTTAAGACCTCCTAATTAATATTTCAAAGCAATTTCATACTAGAAACTTCTAGAATGCAGGTTTTGCAACTTATTCAATTTAGTCCCTAACTTCAAATTGAGCACTTTATGCATAGAATTTCTTCACAAAATTTTCACACAATCATGAAATCATATCATAGACTCAAAATAATCATAAAATAATTATTTCTATCTCGGATTTTGTGGTCCCGAAACCTCTGTTCCAACTAGACCCAATTTTGGGCTATTACATTAATGACACAAAAAGATTTGAATTTAAGACAGAGAAGATGGTTAGAACTGTTAAAAGACTACGAACTTGCGGTTGATTATCACCTAGAAAAAGCAAATGTGGTTGCTGATGCTTTGAGTCGAAAATCGTTATTTGCAATGAATGCTTGTTTAGTTCTATCTAATGATTGCTCAATTTTAGCTGAATTAAAAGTGAGACCTTTGTTTCTACAATAGATTATTGAAGCTCAGAAGGTTGATAATGAGATTATGGCTAAACGAACTCAGTGTAATTTTAATTCTGATTCTAAATTTCGGATAGATGTTGATGACAGTCTAAGGTTCAGAAATAGAATTTGTGTTCCAAGAAATCCAGATTTAATTCAAATAATTTTGAGTGAAGCCCACAGTAGTAGATTTTTTGTACATCCAGGAAGTACGAAAATGTATAATGATTTGAAACAACTATATTGGTGCCGGGAATGAAAAGAGATATTTCTAACTTTGCTTCGAGATGTTTGATCTGCCAGCAAGTTAAAGCTGAGCATCAGGTGCCATCTGAGTTATTACAATCGATTATGATTTTGGAGTGGAAATGGGATCGAGTGACCATGGATTTTGTTTCAGGTTTGCCTATGTCTCCTAAAAAGAAAGACGTAATTTGGGTTGTAGTTGATCGTTTGACGAAATCAGCTTATTTTATTCTGATTCGGTTTGATTATTCGCTTGATAAGCTAGCTGAGTTGTATATTTCTGATATTGTGAGATTGCATGGTGTGCCATTGTAAATAGTGTCTGATAGAGACCCGAGATTTACATTGCAATTCTAGAAGAAATTGCAAGATGCTATGGGTACTAAATTGCATTTTAGCACTGCTTTTCATCCGCAAACGGATGGCCAATCTGAATGGATTATTCAGTTACTTGAGGATATGTTGAGATGTTGCATTCTCAAGTTTGAAGGTGCGTGGGAACAGTATCTACCTTTGATTGAATTCGCCTATAATAATAGTTTTCAATCGAGTATCAAAATGGCACCGTATGAAGCCTTATACGGTAGAAATTGTAGAACTCCATTATACTGGTCTGAGCTCAGTGAGAATAAGATTCATAGAGTTGATTTGATCAAAGAAACAGAACAGAAAGTGAAAGTAATCCGAGATAGTTTGAAAGCTACCTCTGATCGTCAGAAATCTTATGCAGATTTAAAACGAAAAGATACTAAATTTGAGATCGGTGATAAAGTGTTTCTAAAAGTATCTCTGTGGAAGAAACTGTTCCGATTTGGTAAAAAGGGGAAGTTGAGTCCAAGGTCCATTGGACTGTATGAAATCACTGAGCGAGTTGGGCCGGTTGCATATAGATTGAAACTACCATCTGAATTAGAAAAGACTCACAATGCATTTCATGTATCGATGCTATGACGATATAGATCTAATCATTCGCATGTAATTTCTCCGTCTGATATTGAAATCTATTCTGGTATGACTTATGAAGAAAAGCCGACTCGTATTCTGTCTCGTGAGATTAAAGAATTACGTAATAAAAGAATTTCGTTAGTTAAAGTGCTATGGCATAAACACGGAGTAGAAGAGGCTACGTGGGAGCTTGAGGATTCAATGAGACAAAAATATCCAAATCTGTTTAATAGTAAGATTTTCGGGGACGAAAATTCCTAAGGGGGAGAATTGTAACAGTCCTGTTTAGACCCTAGTTGGAATAGTGGTTTCGGGACCACAAGTTCGAGTCCAAAAAATATTTTAATATTATTTTCTGTGTTTTTTATATGTGAATTTATATCTGCTAGATTTCTGTAATTTAATTTGTCTGTTTCTGTGCTTGATTTGCAAAAAGGACCAAATCGCGTAAGTTGTAAAAGTTGCCTTCTAGTTGCCAAAGTGCCTAAGTGCTATGGTTTATTAAATTTAAGGCCCTTGCATGTCAATAAGACCATTATATGATAGTGGGAGACATGGTTTGGCAATATATTAAATAGATAATTTTTTAAAGGATGGTTAGGTAATTAGGTAATATATGTTATTAAAAAAAACAAATGCATGAAAATTTGTTCATTCATGCATATCCTTGCCGAAAATACAAAATAAAAAGAGAGGAAAAGAACAAGCTAGATTTTGGAACTTTGATCCTTGATTAAGGTATGGATTTTTGTCTGTTTTTGATAATTTCTACGTTACTATAATCGTTGCTTTGTTTTCTTCAAAGCCCATGTCTGAATTTCTGTTTCTGTTAAAGATTTCATGAAATGCCGTTGTTGATTATATGAGCTTTGTGATGTTTTTATATGGATTATGAAAGATATGTGTGAGATTATTAAGCTTTGTCTTTGAGTTTTGATGAAATAGAGCTAATTGAGCTAAATTGTGGAAATGAGGTTTTAAAGGGCTAAATTGTGAATTAAATATGTTATTTGGGATTGTATGGAAGCCATGTATATTCAGCCAAGCTATAGTCTTAGTGAATTTTGCATATTGGTGATTTTGTGAAAAATGGACTAAATTGTCAAAGTATGAAAATATAAGGGCTAAAATGTAAAGTTCCCTAAATATGTGTATATGGATTAAATTGAATGAAATGAATGATTGAATGGTTGAATTTGAATTGTATTAGATCAAGAACAAAGAAAATCGGACTTAGATTGAGGGAAGTCCAAATTAGTCGAGTAGTCAACTCGTTTACATCCGAAATCCGTACGAGGTAAGTCAAAATACAATTTCGTGTTAATTGACTAAATGTTATATATGTATATTTGTTATAATCTGTATTGGATGGCCTTGAGAGCCTGATGAATGAACTCTGAGTAGATTCTGATAATATGTTAGTATCTGAAAAGTATCTATATGGTTCCAAAGGTACGTTGACTTTGATCTGAAATATCGTGTAAGACCGTGTCTGAGACACAGGCTTCGATTTGAGATTTACGTGTAAGACCATTTCTAGGACATCGGCATCGTATCTGATTTTGTGTAAGACCCTGTCTGGGACAGAGGCATCGATATTGAATCACATGTGAGACCACGTCTGGGACGTTGGCATTGTACTTGTTTGAGTATTTGTATTACTTCGGAACCATCTGATGATAGCGTATGAATATGAGAATGAGTATATGAAATGTACAACCTATGCAGGTACATTTGTGTCGTACTAAATTTTGGAATATGAAAAACTCTGTCTCTGTGAAATATGTATGGAATTGGAAATGAAGCATGTCATACATGCAAATAAAGAAGCATGGTTAAGTTTATGAATTATTCTATGAAATGGTTATGAATCTTTATGATTAAATTGTACTTATATGCTTTAGTAGTTAGACCAATTGTATTTGTCTTACTAAGCTCTTTGTAGCTTACTCAGTTTGATTTCTGCCTATTTTACAGTTATCGTAGCTACTGAAGGCTCGGGGATAGTCGAGGATTGTCACCACACTATCAAACTCATTTTGGTACTTTTGAAGTGTACATATTTATAAGTATGGCATGTATAGGCTAGAATGTTTATGTATTTAAGCTTTAATTTGTATATATAGATATGTTATGCCATAAGAGTTGGCTAGCAAATGGTGTGTTTGTGTTAAGTTTTGGTGTGGTTTTGAATGGGCTGTTGAATGATGATGATATAGTTGTAATGAAGCATGTTTTGAGCATGAAATTGGCTGAAAATTGTTGTATGAATGTTGCTTAACATTGCTAGTAGAAAAGACCCATATAGGGGTGGCAAGTTGGCTTAAACCAAGCCTGTATTGTGCCACACGGTCAGGGCACACGGGCATGCCTTATGGCCGTGTAAGAAAAGCAGTAACCTCTTAAGTTTCACACGGCCATAGTACACAGGCGTGTCATAAGGCCGTGGGCTTAAGTTAGTAGCTAGCTAAGTATCACACGGCCGTAGCACACGGGAGTGTTTGTTGGTCGTGTGAAAAAGTCAGTATAGGACCTCTTTTTGGTATGGCTAGATCACATAGGCATGGCTTATGCCCGTGTGAGGCACACGTCCTGGATGCACGGGCGTGTGGCTTTGATAGTTTTGAAATATTTGGTTAAGTTCTGAAAATTCTAAATGAGTTCGGTTTAATCCCAGTCTTTCCTAAATGTATGTTTTAGGTCTCGTAGACTATATTAAAGGTTGAATTGTGAATGAATATCTATGTATTGATATTACATGATATCAATGATACTGTATTGTTTGGTAATGTTCTGTCTGTCCGGTGACGTCCCTTACCCATTCCGATGATGTTTATGGGATAGGAGTATTACAGAATACCTTGATATCTGTTGTACCAAGAGAACGGGTCATAGGGGAATTCTTTCAGGCTGAGTTCAGGAAAAAGTACATAAGTCAACAGTTTCTTGATTAGAAACACAAGGAATTTCTAGAGTTAAAATAGGGTCATATTATAGTAACTGAATATGAAAAAGTATGTTCGAGAATGTGTCTCCACTGAAAATATTTTGTGTAAGTAGTTCAAAGACGGATTGAATGAGGATATTAAGCTTTTAGTCAGAATTTTGGAGCTGAAAGAATTTGTTGTTTTGGTCGATAGAGCTTGCAAAGCCGCGGAGCTTAATAAAGAAAAGAGAAGAGTCGATTCTTGTAACACCCCGAACCCGAGACCGACACCGGAGTCGGACACGAGATGTTAACAAACTTTGAAAAAATTTTCCAGACACTACCCAGTCTGAGTACTAGTCGCTTCAAAAATCATATCTTGAGTTTCACAACTCAAAAATCAGTTTTGTGATTTTTCCCTGAAACTAGACTCATGTCCCCACCTATGGATTTTTTTCTAGAATTTTTGGTCGGGCCAACTAGTACAGTTTATTAGTCAAAGTCTCCCATGTTACAGGGGTCGACTACACTGACCTTTTCCCATTACAACTGGGATATCTCTCTGCACAGAGCTTCAATACTGATGCCGTTTGTTTCTATGGAAACTAGACTCAGAGAGGAATCCATACATATATGGTATGACCCCTAATTATCTCTGGTCAATTTATAGTGAATTTCCAAAGGCGGAACAGTGAATCCAGAAACTGTTCTGGCCCTGTTCCACAAGAACCCGAATATCTCTTTCTGTACTGTTCCTATAATTGTTTCGTTACTTCCATATGAAAGTAGATTCATCAAGGTTCGATTACATAATTTATTCACTATTTAATTCCACTCCTACGAATTCTTGTGATTTTTCCAATCCACACCACTGCTGCTATCAGCTTCTGTTTTCAAAGTGAACCTTACTTAATTTGGGGTTTCATGGACCAACTAGGGCCTTGTCATACATAAGCCCACATATGATCATACTTAGCCATTCTAGTGGCTGATCATTTGCTCGACACTTCCATTCCAACATAGTTACATCATGAAACCATCTATACATTCATAAATACGAATGGTCTAATGCCATACTCCACTTCTACAAGCCATCTTCGCATGGCTGTACACTTATACATTTCATAAAGTACTCGAAAGACAACAATGGGTAGTCCTATACATGCCATAACAAAATTCAACCAAAATAGTACCCAAAAGAGCCTTTGATAGTGTGGGCGACTTCGACTTCAAGATCCCGAGTCCGATAGCTGGAGAACCAAAAATCTATAAAACAGAGGAGCAATGTAACGAGTAAGCAATTTATGCTTAGTAAGTTTGAGCAAGGAATTCCAGCATGCACAAAGAATAGCACACATTTAGCTAAACGGAATATTTCATAATACGCAATTTACCGATATCAAACTTGCTTCACAACATTAACAACCCTTATGTACATACACAATAAACTAACTTGGCCGAAGGCCGGTAGCTCGTTTATCAACTGAGCGAACATTTATTTGTAAGGGCTCGATTAAATTCAACACATACGTAACATATCCCCATATTGTGATGTTTTTCGAGTATTCGCTGGAATTTTACAGCAAGCTCATTCATTACCAAATCACGTACCTTCGGGATTTAACCGGATATAGCTCCTCGTTCAAATGCCTTCGGGACATAGCCCGGTTTTAGTAACTCACACAATGCCTTCGGGACATAACCCGGATTTAACAACTCGCACGAATGCCTTCGGGACTTAACCCGGATTTAATAACTCGCACGAATGCCTTCGGGACTTAACCCGGATTTAATAACTCGCACGAATGCCTTCGGGACTTAACCCGGATTTAGTATCTCGCACCAAGGCCTTCGGATCTTAATCCGGATATATTCACTTAGCACAAAGCCTTCGGGACTTAGCCCGGACAGCATTCAATTAATCATGCACATCTAACAATAATTCATAGCACATTCATATTTCATTTTCGTTTACGAAACTCAAACACAAGGCACATATTGTCCTTGCACATTCGGCTCAATAGCCACACATAGAGCATGATTTAATCACATCGAAATTTAAGCTCTCTTACTCAAGAACTTACCTCGGGTGTTGTCGAACGATTCCGCTAGCTATTCAACCACTTTTTCCTTCCCTTTATCGGTTTTATTTCCCCTTTGCTCTTGAGCTTAATCAAACAAATAAATTGATTTCATCGTTTTAGGCATCAAAAGATGAACACAAGGCACTTAGCCCATATTTATACATTAGACATTAAAGTCTCATACATGCAAAAATCATGCATCAACACCACATATTAGCTAATTTCTTGCCCTTGACCGAATATGCATGTCCATTTTTGGGGTCGATTTCAACACTTAATACACACATGTACACACTAGTAAAGCATCCTCCCCCTTTTCATCAATTTAACACATGCATTGCTCATTAACATGCAAAGTTACATTCGGCCTTAGCACACATCTTGCTAGCTGATTCTTCTCCATTTAGCAACCAATGCACATATGTGCTCACACAACAAAAAATGCTAAAAAGGAGGTTCAAGAATCATCAAGCCATCATCACATGCATCATTAACAAGCTTCATATTTTGCATGCAATGGCATTAACACAACCTCCACCTAGGCCGAATCTTAACTCATCCTCATGCCTCATCACCACAACATCAAACATCAACCAAGAATGATTCATCCATGGTCAAGTGCCATTTCCATCACATAGCAAGATTTAGACCATGGGTTAGGTAGAACTCAAGCTAACAACTAAAACATGCATGCCTCTCATGGAACATCATCAAACATACCTTAGCCTAGCTACATGCATGGCCGAATCTCTTCACCTTTCTTCTTCTTTCCTCCTTAAAATTTTTGGCCAAGGATGAACCAAAGGATGAGAAAATTTTTCTTTGTTTTTCTTTCTAGTTTTTGGCAAGCATGAAGATGAGAAAAGGATGAACAAAATTCCCCCTTTCTCTTGTTTAGCTCACGGCAATGGGGGGACAAACACCACACACACATTTTTTTTTTCTTTTGTTTTCCATTTCTTTATTACCCATACTCCTTATTTTATTCTTCCACTAACAAAACATGTTTCATGACATGTTTTGCCCATCCTTCCTTGTCATGGCCGGCCACTACTCATTAGGGGGGAATTTGACATGCAAGTCCCCCCTTTGTCCACATGCACTAGTAGGTCCTCACACATTGACCTATCACATTTTAGAATTTTCTCACATAAGTCCTATTGACTAAATTCACATGAAATCAACCAAATTGAAGCTTGAAATTTTCACACATTCATAATTACATATTCTACACAATAAGTATCATATTCAAACATTTCGGTGACTCGGTTTAGCGGTCCCGAAACCACTTCCCGACTAGGGTCAACTTTGGGCTGTCACAATTCTGATGCTAGAGATTTGAGAAAAAGGTCAATGGGTAAATCGTATCATTCATCGTCAAAGAAAGCAAGGGATTCGTAAAACCGTTCGATTGCTTCAGTAGAGTATTCCAACAGAGATCGTGGGAAGCAACACACTAGTCCAAAAGCTCAAGCCACTTCAGTATCGAGCATTGGTAGTGTCAAAGCCAATAAATCTGAGTGTCAACAATGTGAAAGGCGACATTTTGGAGATTGTTGGATGAATAATAAAGCCTATTTCAAATGTGGCTCACAAGAGCATTTTATTCGTGATTGTCCTGAGTTACCCGAGAAAGATAAATTTCTGACTACAAGGCCGAGTAATACAGTTGCCAGGAAGAGACCACCTCGAAATACTGGAAATGTGAATAGTAACAAAGGTGCAACAAAGGATTCTACTATGAGATCCAAGGCTCGAGCACCAGCCAGAGCTTACGCTATTCGTGTTCGCAAGGATGCATCGGCACCAGCTGTTATCACCGGCACTATAAATAATTATGATTATAAACCAAAATGGCCTTGTGATCTTTAGAGGCCTAGACCAAACACGCCCTTGTTATTTTGGTTTGGGCAAAGTATCGAACCCTTTAGGCCAATATGTCCTAGTTGATAAAGTTTGTAAGAATTGTCCTGTGATGTCGGGGTTACTATTTTCTGGCTGATTTGATTATTTCACCATTTGATGAAATCGATGTGATCTTGGGTATGGATTGGTTGACTCTACATGATGTTTTTGTAAACTGTAGACGAAAGACTATTAAGTTGAAATGTCAGAATAGTGAAATTTTTTGTATTGAATCTGATGATTCAGTGGGTTGCCTATTGTGATATCGGCTATCTAGCTTAGAAATATGTGAGGAAAGGTTGCGATGCTTATCTTACTTATGTACTTGATATAAAAGTGTCTGAATTGAATATTAAATTAGTACCAGTGGTTTGTGAATATCCAGATGTTTTTCCAGAAGAGTTACCTGGGTTACCACCAGTTAGAGAAGTTAAGTTTGCTATTGGATTAGTACCTGGAACATCACCGATATTGATAGCTCTGTACAGAATGGCTTCTACAGAGTTAAAAGAGTTGAAATCTCAGTTGCAAGAGATAACATATAGAGGATTTGGACGACCTAGTTTCTCGCCTTGGGGTGCACCAGTTCTATTCGTCAAGAAGAAAGATGGATCGATAAGATTATGTATCGATTATCGACAGCTCAATAAACTTACATTCAAGACAAGTATCCATTGTCGAGAATTGATGATTTGTTTGATCAGCTAAAAGGTGTCACCGTATTTTCTAAAATTGATTTGTGATCTGGTTATTATCAATTGCGGGTTAAAGATTCAGATGTACTGAAAATTGCATTTAGGACCAAGTACAGACATTATGAATTTCTTATTATGCCGTTTGGGTTAACTAATCCTCCTGCAATTTTTATGGATATGATGAATAGAATTTTCAGACCGTATTTAGACAGATTCATTGTTGTATTCATTGATGATATTCTGATCTACTCTCAAGATGAGTTTGGACATGCCGGACATTTGAGGATTGTGTTACAAACTTTGAGAGATAAAAAATTATTTGCTAAATTCAACAAATGCTAGTTTTGGCTTCGAGAAGTTGATTTTTGGGACACATTGTTTCAGCAGAAGGCAACAAAGTTGATCCGAGTAAAATTTCAGCAGTTGTTGACTAGAAACCACCAAGAAATATATCCGAAGTCAGAAGTTTTCTGGGATTAGTTGCTATTACCGAAGATTTTTAAAAGGGTTCTCAATGATTGCTACACCAATGACTCGACTGCTAAGAAAGATGTGAAGTTTGAGTGGTCTGACAAATGTCAACAAAGTTATAATCAGTTGAAAGTAGTGTTAACCGAACCACCAGTTTTGGTTCAGATTGAGTCAGGTAAAGAGTTTGTGATTTTCAGTGATGCATCCTTAAACGGTTTGGGGTGTGTTTTAATGCAAGAGGGCAAAGTGATAGCGTATGCTTGCAGACAGTTAAAGACGCACGAAAAGAATTATCCGACACCTGACTTAGAGTTGGCTGCTATTATATTTGTGTTCAAAATTTGGCGACACTATTTGTTTGGTGAAAAATGCCACATATTTACTGATCACAAGAGTTTGAAGTATTTCATGTTATAGAAAGATCTGAATTTGAGACTGCGAAGATGGCTTGAATTGTTGAATGATTATGGGTTAGTTATTGATTATTATTCGGGGAAAGCGAATGTAGTCGCACATGCTTTAAGTTGAAAATCTTTGATCTCTTTGAGGGCGATGAATAGATGATTGACCTTATCTGATAATGGCTCGATTTTAGCTAAGTTAAAAACTAAACCGGTATTTCTTCAGCAAATTTGAAAAGCTAAAAAATGTGACGATTAATTGAAAGCTAAATGAGTACAATGTGAGTCGACTCCTGATTCAGTGTTTCAGATTGGAACCGATGATTGTTTATTGTTTCGAGGTAGAATTTGTGTACCGAAGAATCCAGAGCTTATACAGAAAATTTTGCATGAAGCACACAGTGGTTGCTTATTTGTTCATTCGGGGAGTACTAAAATGTACAGTGATCTGAAATAGATGTACTGGTGGTCGGGCATGAAACGTGACATTTTAAAATTTGTTTCGAGAAGTTTGATTTGTCAATAGGTTAAAGCCGAACATCAAGTGCCTTCGAGATTATTACAACCAGTAATGATACCTGAGTGAAAGTGGGATAGAGTTACGATGGATTTCATATCGGGATTACCCCTATCTTCGAAAAAGAAAGATGCTATCTGGGTTGTTGTTGATCGTTTGACGAAATCTTCACATTTCATTCTGGTACGTATAGATTTTTTACTTGATAGATTAGTTGAATTGTACATTTTAGAGATTGTCAGATTGCACAGAGTGCCGGTCTCTATTATTTCGGATAGAGATCTGAGGTTTACATCACGATTTTGGAATAATTTAAGAAGTTTTGGGTACACAATTACATTTTATCACTGCATTTCATCCTCAAACCGATGATCAGTCTGAAAGAGTGATTCAAATTCTCAAAGATATGCTTCATTTCTTTGTTTTAGAGTTTGAAGGCAACTAGGAAAAATATTTACCGTTGATTGAGTTTGTGTATAATAATAATTTCCAGTTGAGTATAAAGATGGCACCGTATGAAGCTTTATATGGTTGTAAATGCCAAACTCCATTGTACTAGACCAAGCTTAGTGAGAAAAAGATTCACGGGGTTGATTTGATCAAAAAGACCGAAGAAAAAGTGAAAGTAATTCGTTAAAAGCAACTTTAGATCGACAATAATCGTATACGGATTTGAAACGTAAGGATATTGAATTTCAAATCAGTGATAGAGTGTTTCTGAAAGTATCACTGTGGAAGAAGATTCTCCGATTTGGTCGCAAAGGGAAATTGAGTCCGTAGTTTATTAGACCGTATGAGATTATCGAGAGAATAGGCCAATGGCTTATCGACTTAAGTTACCATCAGAACTTGAAAATATTCATAACGTGTTTCATGTGTCTATGTTACGACGGTACAAATCAGACCCTTCACATATAATTTCTTCGGCAGAAGTTGAAATTCAGCCTGACATATCGTATAATGAAGAATCGATCAAAATTTTAGCTCGAGAGATCAAATTGTTGAGAAATAAAAGTATAACACTAGTAAAGGTTCTTTGGCATCGTCACAGCATTGAAAAGGCTACGTGGGGACATGAAGAAGCTATAAGAAAGCAATACCCTAACGTATTCTCTGGTAAAATTTTCGGGGACGAAAATTCCTAAGGGGGAGAGATATAATAGCCCGTTTTTAGTGAAATCAGAACAGTAATTTTGGGACCACAAATTTGAGGTCAAATTATTTATTTTATTATTTTAATGTCTATAGCATGATAATAGAGTCATATAAAAATTTTGTTAAAAAATTTTATCAATTGCTTGCTTAATTGATAAAAAGGACTAAATCGCGTAAAGTGTAAAAGTTGTGTTCTATTAACTAAAAGTGTCTAATAGCTATAGAAATTTATGTAGAGGTCTTTATGTGGTAAATAGACCATTAACATTAATCGTGGACAAATATGGACATCATATAAGTGATTTTTAATGGTTAATTAAAAGGATAAATTAGTAATTTAGTAAATAAGGACAAATTAAGTAAAACTAACATGGTCAACATCTCTTTCCATCTTCTTCCACCGATTTTGTAAAGGAAGGAAAGCCATTAAACCTTGCTAAGTTCGGCCATGGTATTTTTGAGTGCATGGTATGTCTTTTTCCTCAGTTTTTAATGATTTCTATGTTGTTAGAGTCATTGTAGCTTAATCTAGCTAACCTAGGGACTAATTTATGAAACTGTTAAAGTATTAAGGTTTTACCATTGATGAATGTGTATCTTTTTTGATGTTTGATGGTAGAAAATGAATGGTTGTTGTTAGATAAATAAGTTTTGTAAAGTGATTTTGGTTGAAAAAGTCAAATAGGGATTAAATTGAGAAATGTGAAAATCATGTGGTAAATGTGTGAAATGATGAAATGTATGGGCTGCTATAGGTCTATATAGAATTCGGCTAGCTTGAGTGTGGGTTAAATTGTATGAATTTGCATTTTTATGAGCTAGGGACTAAATTGTAAAGTAGTCAAATGTTCAAGGGCAAAATGGTAACTTTACCATAACATGAAATTGGATTGAATTGAATAAAATAAATATTAAAGTGGTTAAATTTGATTATACATATCAAGAAAAGCCACGTTCGAAATTAGATCGGGGGAAAAACAAAGTAGTAGATTGATCGGTCGATTTTCTTCGTATTAATTCGAGATAAGTTCGTATATTAATAAGCTTTAAATTATATGTGTTTACATGCTTAATTAATATAATTAGAATGATACAACATTATAGAAAATTCTCGACGAGATATCGATAATTGTATAGATCCCGGTTGAACCATAGGAATAGGTAGGATACAAATGACATGTCATTAGGGGTTACCGTGTTTTGGGTGCTGGTCCCATACGTTCTACCAGTGGCTGAGTTTACTGGCATGTGTTGCAGTTACACATCAGCTTGTGTGAGTAGCATTATGTAGGTATGTCTTGACCGTTAGCTTGTAGGAGCAGACCCAATGATAGCTTTAAGAGTGAGCATCTATATGAGATATGAGATAGAGATGGTTACGATCATGTATTGGAACTTTGTGTGCAAGATTCTTGAGCATCTGATATTATTCCAAATGGTTCAACGGGTACAGTAGTATTACGAGAGTATATGAGTTTGATAGGAACCAGTATAGGCATGTACGTGAATCATATAGAAATTGAATCAATGAGATTTGTGATTTCATAATTAACTTTGTTGGTGGTTATAGGTAAAGCTAATGGCATTAAATTGAATTGCATTATGATTTAAATTACTTGCTTAATTGTGGTTGATTGGTAAGTTATATTTGCAGTTATGCAAACTGTAACACCCCAAAATTCTTATGTTTTTTGTTATTGTGAAAATGTGACATGTGTGTATCTGCTTCAATGGTTAAATGTTTCGAGCGCGTGTGTGAGGTCCCAAGTTCAAGCCTTGCTTTTGACAAATTTTGGGTTATTTTGGAATTAAGCCTGATCCTAGTTCAGCCGGCGTATATTTAATTGTTGGTAAGCTTATAACAGAATGGACCTGCTGGTTTAGAGGTTAAGTGGAGTGTCAGTCTGCTAGAGGTTCTGTGTTCGAATCCCTACGTGGGCAAAAGAGATTATTTTTGCTCGATTTGGTGGTTGAGAGTTTGAGTTGTACCGAGAATCTGAGAAGGAGGTGGTTGAGATAGTGTAGGTAGTGGGATTTGAGTAAATGAGTTTTCCCCAAAAATCTCTTATGCAGAAAAAAATTGACCTTCACTTTTTTTCCTCTTCCGTTTTCCCTTTTCTTTTCGAACAAAATCTTTTCTTTTCTTTTCCGTTCCAGTAAGATTTGTTTTTCCTTTTTGGTATTGTGTTTTACGTGGGTAAATTAACATTGAACGCGGCTCGTTTAGGGTTTCTTTTGTTGTTCATTTCTAAATTTTTGGATTCTTTCCGTTGGAATCTGATTCGTTGTTTTGACATCAGCAAATCAAGAAGTAAGGAACTCTCCACATGCAGAAACATGAACGCAATCTTTCAAGATAGTTGGGGTAAGTGTTGAATGCCCTTTTTGAATTATTGTCGATGTTGTGTTTTAGTTTAAATCGAGAATTGTGACTGGTTTTGGAGCATTGTATGTCGATTATAGGTTCTGGAAGGCTCGGAGGTGTTTTTGCTTCGAATTTTTAACAGGTGTGTATTCGATTGCACAGAAAATGAGATTTCAGCGAAAGCCAAAAACTTCACTGTTGACGCCACACGGGCATGTGGTCGTCCGTGTGGTAGGCCGTGTGCCCTAACACTGGCATGTGTTCGATGAGGCCAAGCCGTGCGCGCATGACACGACCATGTGATGGCCAGGTAGGCCGTGTGCGACACATAGATTAGAGTGATTTGGGCCGTGCGGGCCTACACGCCCATGGGTTGTCCACACGGGTGTGTGAGATTCTAGGCTAGGCCATGTGATCGACACGGCGAAGGTAAATTTGGGTCGTGTAGGCCCACACGAGCAGGCCACATGAGCGTGTGAGCCTATTTTACTGAATTGATTGCTAAGGTTGCACGAGTTGCCCAAGTCGACTGTGAACCTACTGTAGGGTCAATAAGCATTATTTAGACCTCTAATTGTGTGAATGGACTGATTGATGGATATATATTAAGTATGATAATAGTATGCATGGATACATTTACTAGTTATATGTACTGATATCATGAGATAGCATGTCAAGTATTGTATGTTGCATTGCATGGGGTTGGGTTGATTTTATTTGGAGGAAGTGTGTTGAAAGGCTCTCAAGCCTAATATACTGGCAGCTCAGCTGCAAACTGCTGTTTTATACCGCATTCGGTACTACCTGGAGTGTAGGGATGGGTGGGTTGATTTAATCCCCACATGGAGTGTTGGGTTGGACGAAGATGGTGTGTAGAGGCTGGTTGGGTAGGACTTTGTTACTGAATACTGTATATTTTTTACTGATACTGTGATTGGCTAAGGCCCTTGTGCATACTGATACTGATACTGAGTTGGGCTAAGGCCAAACCATTACTATTACTGAAAGGGGCTTAGGCCCAAGACTATTTTTGACTGTGCACTGTGTTTACTGTTGTTCATGTTTTGTAGGATTACACACTGAGTTTACGTAAACTCACCCCTCTCTGCTTAATGTGCATAGGTAATCCCCAAACCTAGACGGATCGGGCGGCGGAGGACTCGATGGTGACCATAGTTTTTGGGACTTTTACGATTTATAATTTGTGATTTATGGTTTTATTTACCGTGCTTTATTTGGGTGTAATTTGTGGAATTTTTGGGACTTTTGCTTAAATTGGTTTTTATTTATTTTTTTGGATTTATAACTGCTAGACGTAGGAAAACTCGATTTTTAAAAAGGCAAAGTTTTCTCTAAATACACGATTTATTCAAAACGATTTTAAAAGCTTGCAATTATGCTTACGCCAATCGATTTAACGAGTAAGGATTTTGGAATTTAACAAGATATAAGAAATGTAATTAAACGAAAATAGATTTATCGTAGAAACCTAGTTTTCAAACACCCTATCATGTGACATCGTTAGATTTCGTCATAACATCTGGGCCGGGTTCGGGGTGTTACATTTAGTGGTATCAAAGACAGGTTACAAAACTCGACTGTGGATTTTGGGTTGTAAACCTTGTTTTGAGAATTGATTTTCAAATGATTTGAAATGATTTGACTGAGTATGCGGTACACCGAGTCTCCAACGCTGATCCTATAAGTATTCTGAAACTGATTTTTGTTTAAATTGAAAATTGAAAATGTTATGATATTCTGAAACTACTGTAGGTAGTAAACTGTGAGAAAACTCTAGTTAGTACATACTGGAAACTGTAGTTAAACCAAAACTATAGTAACTACTGGAGACTGTGACAAACAAAAACAAACTCTGAACTTATGATATTGCTTTACATAAAACATCTGTTAATAAATACTGAAACTGTGAATGATTCATAAAATTCATAATATAGATAAATCCAATTAGACATGAGCACATGAGGTATCCATGAACGAGGTACTAAAGGCCAAAGTAAAGGCCGTAGAGGGGTTCGAGCTGAGTCTTCTTCCCTAGGTAGTATACTGAATTTAGAGACGAGTGAGACGCTAGTGTCACCTGCTACTGAGATTGGATCTCAAGATCACATGGATGGGGAAGAACGTATTATCCCAGGCTATGTTAAGGATATTGGAAAGGGTCGCTGGGCCCAATACAAGTTCTGGGGGCCGAGGGTTGGTTATAGAACAACTCCTGTCCAATGGAGCTGAGCTCTTCAGAGGTGTCACTAGGGTCCCCCCTAATGTGACCGAATACTGGATTGGGGCCATGGAGAAGATTATGGATGATCTAGATTGCACCCCCGAGCTGCCAATTAGGACTCGTTATGGTCATTATGAATTCCTAGTGCTGCCATTTAGACTGACTAATGCACTAGCAGCTTTCATTGATCTGATGAAGTGGGTGTTTCAGCGCTATCTAGATCAGTTTGTAGCAGTGTTCATCGATGACATATTGATTTACTCGACGACTGAGGATGAGCATGATGAGCACCATAGAGTTGTTCTTCAGACTTTGAGGGAAAATTAGCTTTATGCTAAATTTAGCAAGTGCAAATTTTGGTTATGAGAGGTAACACTTCTGGGGCACGTGGTTTCTGCTGAGGGGATTCGTGTTGATCCTCAAAAAATTGAGGCTGTACTGGATTGGAAACAACCTAAGAATGTGTCTGAGATCCGTAGCTATTTGGGGTTGGCAGGTTATTATCGACGGTTTGTGGAAGGTTTCTTACTAATTGCAGCACCTTTAACTAAGCTGCTACGTAAGGATTGATAAACGCCAAATTATACATAGTTTTACCCCAAATACTTAGCATATTTATGGATGTTTACTACTAGATTTATGGATTCTGGTGCCCTTAATCCGGTTATTTCATGTTTTGTACTCAGGATAGCACCAAGAGTCAAAAGGAGCCAAAAACGAGCTAAAAAGGGACAAAAAGGACCAAATCGAGAAGATCACATGGACTAAGCCTTGCCACACGAGTATCTCACACGTCCGTGGCCTTCGGGAGTGTCGACCACTGTTTACACTATTCACATGGCCTAGCCATTGAGCCCACACAGCCGTGGCAATTTAACAGATTGAACACGACCTGGAAATCACGTCACACAGCCGTGGCACACGGGCATGTCCCTTTTTCAAAGAGTTGTATTTTACACGGAAAAGGGTACTTAGGGAGGAAAAAAGCCAATCCAAAGCCTATATAAACACCCTAAGTATGACCTAGAACGGGGCCCTCTTCTAGAACTTTTCTGGAATACAGAACCACACGCCAGGAATTACTTGAAGGAAGCCAGATGATCCATCCCAAAAGCTGGAGCTACTCCAAGACTGAAGATCTCTCTCAGAATTCCTTTAGGGGTTTTAGAGTTTTCTTCATGTTTTTTTTATTTTTATACTTTTGATATGTACTCTTATTTTATTATGAACTAAACCCCTTAGATACCTAATGGGGATAAAACCTCTGATGGATCTTGTTATTATTATCTGAACTGTATGATAAATACTTGATTTGTTCTTAATTATGTGTTCTTAATACTTGATTTGATATTTCGGGTATTAATTCATGATTTGATGTGCTTATGCAGAGGAGGAATAGACCCTGCCTAAGAGTAGATTTGGCATAATTAAGAGGAGTTGATCGAACGCCTAGAAATAGGGTCACGAGATTTTGCCGGATTAGGGTGAAACCTAATATGGGAGTCCATAGAGTGATTTACTGCTTCCCTAGGGGTTTTAATTAAGAAAGAAATTTCGATTAATTCAACTGAGAGTTAGACGTTATTAGTCTCGAAAGGGATAATAACATAGGTTAGGGAGTCTCACGGATCAAGTCAAGTGAATCAATCGTCTGGTTCAGAGTCAGATAACAAGTGAAATCTAGGTGGATTCCTCCTTAGGTGTCGTCTTTATCAATTGCTTTTCTTCAAGTCTTTTTCCAAATTTTCTATTCGCTTTAATTAAATTAGTTAAATAGTTTAGATAATTAGTTTAATAAACAAACCATTTTATTCTTAGGCTAGATAATAAAAAGATAGTTATTACTAGTACTTTTGGTTCCCTTGGGTACGATATCCCAGTCTTGCCATTACTATACTATTGTTCGATAGGTGCGCTTGCCTTTTAGTCGTGATAATAGTTAGTTTAGGTTTGATCTTCATTATAAATATTTATTACTTATTACGAAACACGCGATCAAGTTTTTGGCGCCGTTGCCGGGGATCTAAAATATTAGGAACGCTAAATTTTTATTACTTTAGCCATTTAATTTTCTTGAAATATAATTTAATTTTATTATTATTATTTATACTTATTCTTTCTCTTGGCAGGTTTTTATAGTTTATGACTAGAAGAAACCTGTCGGGACCATTACTTTTTGACGAAGAAATTGATCGTACAGTTCGTAAAAATCAAAGAGAGATAAGGCCCAGTTTACGATACATGGAGAACGAGCAAGAAGACGATACTCAACCCCCAACGGAAGAGATGGCTGAAAACCAAGGCAATCAGCTACCTCCAGCAATTGCGGTTAATCAAAATCCTCCTCCACGCACTATGTATGATTATGCTAAACCTTCTTTAACAGGAACTGAATCTAGTATAGTTAGACCTACTATAGCTGCAAATACTTTTGAATTAAAACCTAACACTATTCAGATGATACAGCAGTTTGTTCAGTTTGATGGTTTGTAGGATGAAGATCCCAACACTTACTTAGCAAATTCCTTGGAATTTTTTCGATACATTCAAAATCAATGGCATTTCTGATGATGCCATTCGTCTTCGGTTATTTCCCTTTTCACTGAGAAACAAAGCTAAACAGTGGTTGAACTCGTTACCACGAGGGTCTCTCACTACTTGGGAACAAATGACCGAGAAATTTTTACTAAAATATTTTTCGCCGGCTAAAACGGCTAAATTACGTAATGATATCTCTTCTTTTGTGTAGATGGATTTAGAAACACTTTACGATGCATGGGAGAGATACAATGACTTACTGAGAAGGTGCCCTCACCATGGGTTACCGCTTTGGCTTCAAGTACAAACATTCCACAATGGTCTGAATCCCTCAACTCGGCAAATGATTGAAGCAGTTGCTGGCGGAACCATCAACAATAAAACACCGGAAGATGCCTATGAATTTATAGAGTAGATGTCACTGAATAACTATCAATGGCAAATTATGAGGATAAAGACAACAAAAACAGTCGGCGTTTATAACATCGATTCGGTCACTATGCTATCTAATCAGGTAGAACTTCTCAATAAAAAGATTAACGGTTTACTTGGTTCGTTGCAGGTACATCCAGTAATGAGTTGTGACTCAAGTGGAGGAGGTGTGCATACAGAATATCAATCCTTCATCCCACAACTGAAAAGGAACAAGTCAACTATATGGGTAACAATAACTTCAGATCTCAAAATAACCCATACAGTAATACTTATAATGTAGGTTGGAGGAACCATCCAAATTTCTCCTGGGGTGGTCAATGAAATCAAAAGCCACAAAATCCTCAGGGTTTTCAGCAGCCACCTTATCAACAATAGAATAAACCAAACCTTAAGGAGATGCTTTCTAAATTCATCTCGGTGGCAGAAACCCGTTTCCAAAATACCGAGACAACACTTAAGAATCAACAAGCATCGATCCAAGGACTCGAAACTCAGATAGACCAGCTATCCAAACTAATCTCTGAAAGACCACAAGGTAGCTTACCCAGTAATACTGAACCTAATCCGAGGGAACACATCAATGCAATTAATACTTAAGATAAGGAAGGATTCATTGCACCTGAGCCAGAATTACAGTAAGACAACGCGATGAACAAAGGTCGAGAAAAGGTAAACGATGATGATCCTAAACAGGTAAGTACGAATTATGAACCTCGTGTGCTATATCATAAAGCCATGACAAAAGACAGGACAGAAGAACAATTCGGTAAGTTTGTCAAACTCTTAAAGAAATTACATATTAACTTACCCTTTATTGAAGTTCTTTCGTAGATGCCCAACTCAGAAAAATTCTTAAAGGAACTTCTGACCAATAAAAGAAAATTAGATGCTACATCACATGTGGAACTCAATGCGATTTGCTCAGCTATTCTAAAGAATAAGTTACCTAACAAATTGAAAGATCCAGGGAGTTTTACAATTCCTTGCTTAATTGGTAGTCTATCTGTGAATAATGCTTTAGCTAATTTAGGGGCTAGTATAAATATTATGCCATATAAAATGTTTAAACAACTAGGTCTTGGTAAACCCAAACAGACTAGGATGAGCATACAATTGGCTGACAAAACAGTTAGATTTCCTAAGGGTATTATTGAAGATGTTCTCGTTAAAATTGATAAATTTATTTACCCAGTAGACTTTGTCATCTTAGATATGGATGAGGATAACGAGGTACCTTTAATTTTAGGACGACCCCTTTTAGCAACTGCCAGAACCATTATTAATGTAGGTACAAGAGAGCTAACACTTCGTGCAGGTGACGATGCAGTAACACTTCAAGTACGCGACTCAGTCAAAACCACTAAGACTCAAGATAATGCTATAAATCCTGTCAATGACAAAACTAATATTCAATCATCCTTGCAGGAACCTCCTCGAACCAAGACAACAGAGACAGTGCACTACTATCATGTAGAAAACAAATATGCCCATGAGGAAAGAAGGCTTCGGATAGAGGAGCTAGACGAGTGGAGAGTACATAAACCAAGAACACACGATAAACCAAAATTACGCCAGAATGAGTTCAATACTTCTCCAAATCAACTTAAGGTTGGCGATAAAGTCTTACTAGAAGCCGCAGATCCTCACATTGTCACTACCACACTGAATGAGGAAATCCCTCTTACGGTACTTAGTATTTTCCCATTCAGTACGGTTGAGGTGAGTCATCCCAAGTTTGGCACTTTTAAGGTAAACAATTCCCGATTAAAACCTTATTTTGATAAGATTGATAGCAGGAATGAGGAGTATGAACTCCTTGAACCACCCTGACCATTCACTTGAGAGGTAAATCGAGCTTAGACTATAAATAAGCGCTTCTAGGGAGGCAACCCGAGCACTGACATATTTTGATTTCTTTATTTTTAATTTCTAACACTTCGAATCATTAACTTAGTCTTTGAATTGCAAAGTTTTTCAGCACACACGGCCAGGCACACGGGCGTGCCTAAAACCGTGGCCAAACAAGGGAAGAGACACGGCTTTGCGATATGGCCGTGTTGAAGCAGGACATGATTTCCCCAAAACACGGGGTGCGATAAATCCCCACGGCCGTGCGACATGGCCGTGGGTGAACTTGATAGGATAAACACAGGCATGGGGATAGAAAACCACGGGCATGCCAGGGACAAGGCTCGATTCTGTTTCTTTGACACGGGCGTGCAACATGCCCGTGCTGTTCAGCCTTGTGTAACAACACACAGGGGTGCTACCATAAAACACGGGCGTGGGAGAAGTGAACAAAGCAAGGCACGTCCGTGCGACATGGCCGTGTTTGACACACGCCTAAGACACACGGGCGTGTGATAGTAACCGGGCACAAGCTAACTCGCAAAATTCAAAAAATACGAGCACACCCTCAAAGTACACCGACGTGGCCCTAGGCCGTGTGGCCCTTCCCTATATAAACAAACCACTATTCATCTTCCTCTTCCTTTCAAAACCCAAGTCGAAATCTACCCTGCCCCAACCCCTAATCCCTATTCCGGCCACCATTCCCTAGATTCTCACTTCCCTAACCCCCAAACCACCCTCAAATCCACTCCCCTTGCATTAATCCCCATTTTCCCCTCCCTATACCATCCATTTTCCCACCACACGACTTCATCCCCGCGTCACACGCCCGTGCTCGCGTCCAACACGCCTGTGCACCGCCTTACAACAACCTTTGGTTCACTTTCTCAACCTTATTTTTCCAATTTGTGTTGCTACATTAGTATTCTACATGCTTTGCATAGATATTATTACTATTACAAATATGTTTTAGACAAGTTAAGAATTTGCTTTAGAATTTTCTATATTTGAATTGTTTAAGCTATTAAATAGCATATACTAATTTTAGGCCTTTTGCTTAACTACTGATGTATCTTGGGTTCTATCAATGCTCATGTATTTTTAGGTACATTATGTCATCATCGAGAGGCAAGAAGGCCGCGGTCCCATCCTCAAAGAGACGTAGGGGACAGGGTTCTTCCTCGGTACGTGCTACAGCTGAAGTTCGACACCCGTTTCTTGAATTTTCGCAAGCTTCGCAGGAGGAGCTATTTCAGATACTACGCGCACGACCCATCACAACAGGTCGCTGCATCGATTGGGCTGCAGTAGAGTAAGTCCAGCTCGTTGATGCCATCCGCGCCCTCCTGTCAACAGACCCATGGGAATGGTTCTTCGCTATTACTGAGCCCACTTATTTAGAGCTAACTTTAGAATTATGCTCTATTTTTCATTTACAGGTGGTGATGAAGAACAATGACGACCTAGGCACCATTCACTTCCGATTAGGCGGTCTAGTTCGTGCGATGAGTGTCCCAAATTTTGGAGTTGCTCTGGGACTTTAAACAGATGAGTTTATAGAGGAGGAAGACATGAATGCACTACCACGCAATATCTATATCTCCCCCTCCTTGTGCTGGAAGGTTTGGCACCACTCTTTTCCACCTACGACCCCAGCCATTCGAAGGCCTCAGCTCTCTTCACTATCTCCATGCCATATTGGCACACACCTTAACTGAGAGGAGAGAAAGCACTGGCGTCGTCAACACCCACGACGCCTACTATTTATGGTGAATGGCGAATAAACACGTGACTGACCTGGCATACTTCATTGCTTTCGCCATTCGCTATTAGACCGAATGGCATAGGAAGGGAGTGATCTCTTGTCAGACACTTCGGCCTCCTCAATGTGACAGCCCTAATTCGACCCTAGTCGGAATGTGGTTTCGGGACTACAAAACCGAGTCATAAAATTTAGTTAAAATTTTAGTTGCATATCTTATATGTGTGATAGTACCTGTACAAAAATTTGATGTTTTAATTTTATATTATGAATGTGAATTTTGCGTGAAAGGATCTAGTTGAAAGACTTGGAAAATTATGATAGGTAAATAAGTAATGACCAAATAGTATTAAAGTGGGAAAGTGTTGTCCTTGCATGTCAAATTAGCCAAACTAAAGCATAGTGGCCGGCCATGCTATGGGTGGAAACATGTCTCCAACATGTTATGCTAGTGATGCATGTTAAGAAAAATAAAATAATGAGCATGGTGATTAAATAATGAAAGGAAGGGTGATGGAAAAAAAATAACATGGTCTCACCCCCTTGTTGCCGTGAATTGAAGAAAGAAAAGAAAAGTGTTCATTCTTGAACATCCTTGGCCGAATAGAGGAAAGAAAGGAAGGGGAAAAAAAGCTTGAGAAAATCGGCTATGGTGGTTTGCTAGACTAAGGTATGTTTGATATTATTCTTTGAGATTCATGTATATTTTAAGTTGTAACTGAAAATCTACCTAGCCATGGATCAAATTTTGTTAATTGATGGAGATGATATTCGGCCATGAATGTTACATTCTTGGTTGGTATTTTGATGTCTTTGGTGATGAGGTATGAAGATGGTTGATTTTGAGTGTTTAATAAAAAGGATGCATGAATTATTGTTAAATAATGGTCGAATGTAGCATGAATAAAGATGTGAATAAATTGAAGTTAAGGAGGTTGTCAATGAAAATATGAGTTGGATGAGGCTTAAAGAATAAAAATCTAGGTGACTAGAGGTCAAGGACATTCGGTTATAGGCTTGTATGCTAGCAAAATCGGCCAAGTGATTATGTGGTGGAAATTAAGTGTTAAATGGAATGAAAATGATATTATATGGGGGTATGTATATTCGGCCATATGAGTAAATATATAGATGATGTTAAATTTGATTATGTATAATGGGCATTAAGATGTGGAACTTAAGAAATTAGAAGTAAATGAACTTGATAGTATTTAAGAGATAGAGGTGATAGATTAATGTTGCACATTCGGCTATGGTTAGTCATGTTGATGATCTTATCTTGATTTAGATAATTAGGCATAAGAGGGTGGCAAAGGGGATGAAATTGTCGAATGATTTGTTGGGTAACAAAAGAAGCATTCGGCCATCCCTTGAGAGCTTGTGTGATGTTGGGTTTAAAATTAGCAAAGGTAACTTACCTAATGCATGTGCATGTGTGATTAGATTTTGATGATATGGTAGTTGCATGAGGTTATTAGCCGAATATACTAACATACATATACATGTGAAATTGGATTGTAAATATTTAGCAAGGTGGTTAAACTAGTTAAATTATTGATTAAGCTCAAGGAGTTAAAGGAGGTGAATCGAGCAAAGGCAAAGAAAAGGTCATCGAGTAGCCGAGTTGGAACCGTCTTACCCAACACGAGGTAAGTCATTAAGCATGTAGTTGGCATTATTTCAAATGGTCATAATGTTTATGTATTGATGCTGAATGGAATGAATAAATATACATATATATATATGCATGTACGTATGTGATGATGAAATTGTTGAATGAAAAGAAAGAGGTAAGATGTACTGAGTTGTTGATCTCGGCACTAAACGTGCGGGTATAACCATTTATGACCATGAGATTGGCGCTAAGTGCGCGGGATTAAATTGTACAGCACTAAGTGTGCGATTTGACTATGTTGCACTAAGTGTGCGAAATGAATATGATGCACTAAGTGTGCGAATTGACCATGCGGCACTAAGTGTGCGAGTTTGACTATGTAGCACTAAGTGTGCGATTTGATTACGTAGCACTAAGTGTGCGAGTTGATTATATAGCACTGAGTGTGCGGACTCAATATACATTCGTGAATCATTATGGACACTATGTGTGCGACACTATTGAGTCGATCGCGGACAGCGGATCGGGTAAGTGTCTTGAGTACATGGCTAATAGGTGCTATGCTTATACTTGGTGTTGAGCTCGGTAAGTTTGAACCTATGTGACAACTATACTTGAAGTCACGTACATAAAATTTATCGTAGGATGGGTGAAAGGCCGTTTAGTCGTTTGATTGTAACGAAAATAAATTGATTTATGAAAATGCTTCAATGTCCTATTGATGAGTATATGGAATGTGAATGCATGAATTGATATGAAATTGAATCGATAGGTTGGAGGAACTATGGTATGGTTCGGAATGGATGGAGTAATTAGCCTCGTTCCATTTTGTTTTCTCTTGTGATAATGTTATTGATGGATGGTAGTGCATAGCTTATGACTTACTGAGTTATAAACTCACTCGGTGTTTCCTTGTCACCTATTCTAGGTTTCTTGGACACATCTCTTTTTGCGTGATCGGGCCGTCATCGAAGTCATCACACCGGATAGCAAGTTTTGATACTTTCTTCTTAGTTGGCTTAGAAGAACATTTTGACATGTATAAGCTATTACGTTGTGTTTGAACTTTGGCATGTAAACTTTAAGCCATGCGAAAATGGCACGAATGTTCGATTGAGTTGGATCAAGGGTAGGCATGAAATGGACCTAGTTACTTTCGTAACAGATGCTGGCAGCAGCAGTGTCGTGAGATTGAAAAATCACTAAAAATAGTAGGAGTGGAATTAATTGATGAATAAATTATGTAATCGAAGCTCGATGAGTCTGTTTTCATGAGGAAGTAACGAAAAGATCATATGGGCAGTATATTAAGAGATAATCAGATTTTTGTGGGACAGGGCCAGAACGGTTTCTGGATTCCCTGCTCCGAATTTGGAAATTCATTATAAATTAACCAGAGATAATTAGGGGTCGTACCATATATGTATAGATTCCTCTCTGAGTCTAGTTTTCATAGAAACAAACGGCATCAGTATTGAAGCCCCGTGCAGGGAGATATCCAAGTCGTAATGGGAAAAGGTCAGTGTAGTCGACCCCTGCAACATGGGAGACTTTGACTAATAAACTGTACTAATTGGCCCGACCAAAAATTCTAGAAAAAAATACATAGATGGGCACATGAGTCTAGTTTCTGGGAAAAATTTCGAAACTGATTTTCGAGTTACGAAACTCAAGATATGATTTTTAAAACGACTAGTACACAGATTGGGCAGTGTCTGGAAAATAAATTTTTATAAGGGGTTAAAGTCAGTTAACACCTCGTGTTCGACTCCGGTGTCGGTTTCGGGTTCAGGGTGTTACATTTGATTGGTATCAGAGCTATGGTTTAGTCGGTTCTAGGACTACCACAGCACGTATGAGTCTAGCTATACATGCCTTAATGTTAATGTTTAAATGGGTGATGACTTCTGACGGTTGAAATGTTTTTGTTTTGATTAGTAAATGGATCCCGGTGTAGAAAGAACCCTAGCGGATGACGTTGAGAGCGTAGCGGCTGCTCCTGCACAAGGGACGCCGCCTGTTGAACCTCAGTCATCTGCGAATAATCAAGGTGAGGGGGCTAAACAAGCCTTCTTTACCATGATGAATGAGTGGGTCGCGCAATATGCCCGAACTAACCCGGCTGCCCAACAATTCCCAAATTTGAATAATCCACCCCAAGAGCCTGTAATGCCATCAGTCGCTGATCCTGTGAGGCTGAGTAAGCCACCTGTAGACTTGATTAGGAAGCGTGGGGCCGAGGAGTTCAAGGCCATAGTAACTGATGATGCCGAAAGGGCCGAGTTCTGGCTTGATAACACCATTCGGGTGTTCGATCAATTGTCATGCACACCCGATGAATGTCTAAAATGTGCTGTATCTTTGTTGCGAGACTCAGCCTACTATTGGTGGAGGACCTTGATTTCCATAGTCCCGAACGAGCGAGTAACTTGGGACTTCTTTCAAACGGAATTCCGAAAGAAATTTATTAGCCAACGGTTCATTGATCAGAAGCGTAAGGAGTTCTTGGAACTCAAGCAAGGCCGTATGACTGTATCTGAATACGAACATGAATTCGTAAGACTCAGTAGGTATGCCCGGGAGTGTGTAGCTGATGAGGTTGCTATGTGCAAAAGATTCGAGGAAGGATTGAATGAAGATTTAAAGCTACTAATGGGTATTTTGGAAATAAAAGAATTCGTAACACTAGTCGAACGAGCCTGCAAGGCGGAAGAACTTGGAAAGGAGAAGAGGAAGGCTGAATTTGAAGCTAGAGATTATCGTAAAAGATCGACGGGTAAAGCTCCGTTCTCAGCTGTAAAGAAGTTCAGGGAGGACATTAATAAGTCGAGGGCGACTGCGGGAATTTCCATCAGGGCAAGACCATCGATGGGCTCCCGAGCTACTTCGGTAGCTAGTGTGGGCAATAATCGTCACGAGAAACCTGAATGTCCCCAATGTGGAAGACGACACCTAGGTGAATGTTGGGGCAAGTCTACTAGCAGGGCCTGTTACGGATGCGGTTCGAAGGACCACTTCATTAGAGATTGCACGGAGCTGGATGAGAAGAATAAGATTCAAGGTGCAAGACCTAGTGGAGTGACATCTAGAGGTAGACCACCGAGAATTTTAGGAGGCAGGGGTGGTAGTCAGAGGGGGGCCTCTGATACGGCCGATCGAGCCGAGAACCGTACTCCTGCTAGAGCATATGCCATTCGCGCACGAGAGGAGGCATCCTCCCCCGACGTCATCACTGGTACCTTCACTCTCTTTGATACTAATGTGATTGCATTGATTGACCCTGGTTCTACTCATTCATATGTATGCGAAACCTTAGCAACTAGTAAGACTCTACCTGTTGAGTCTACTGAGCTCGTAATTCGAGTATCAAACCCTTTGGGTCAATGCGTACTTGTTGATAAAGTGTGTAAGAGATGCCCTCTAATAATCCGAGAATCCTGTTTTCCGGCCGATTTGATGCTTTTGCCATTCGACGAGTTTGATGTTATTCTTGGTTTGGATTGGTTAACCGCGCATGATGCGGTTGTGAATTGCAAAAGCAAGACTATCGATTTGAGGTGCGCAAATAACGAAATAATCCGAGTTGAGTCTGCGGACTTAAGGGGGTTGCCAGCTGTAATATCAGCAATGTTGGCCCAGAAATATGTAAGGAAAGGGTGCGAAGCATACCTCGCGTATGTACTTGATGACAAGGAGTTAGAAAAGAAACCCGAATCGGTGCCGGTGGTTTGTGAATACCCGGATGCTTTTCCTGAAGAGTTACCGGGTTTGCCACCTGTTCGGGAGGTAGAGTTTGGTATTGAGCTTGTACCTGGAACTACGCCAATTTCGATCGCTCCGTATCGTATGGCACTAACCGAGTTAAAAGAGTTGAAAGCTCAGTTGCAAGAATTGACGGATAGAGGGTTCGCTCGACCGAGTTTCTCACCTTGGGGTGCACCAGTATTGTTCGTGAAAAAGAAGGACGGAACCATGAGGTTGTGCATTGACTATCGTCAACTAAATAAGGTGACGATAAAGAATAAGTATCCGTTACCGCGTATTGATGATCTGTTCGATCAATTAAAGGGAGCATCGGTGTTTTCAAAGATAGATTTGAGATCGGGTTATTATCAGTTGCGGATTCGAGATTCGGACGTACCCAAAACTGCTTTCAGAACGAGGTACGGTCACTACGAGTTCTTAGTGATGCCGTTTGGGCTCACTAATGCCCCTGCGGTGTTTATGGATTTGATGAATCGGATCTTCAGGCCGTATTTGGATCGGTTCGTAGTTGTGTTTATTGATGACATCTTGGTCTATTCAAGAGATGAGACCGAACATGCTGAGCATCTGAGGCAAGTGTTGCAAATTTTGCGGGATAAGCAGTTATATGCTAAGTTCAGTAAGTGTGAGTTCTGGTTAAGAGAGGTTAGCTTCTTGGGTCATGTGGTATCCGCATCGGGTATTCGAGTTGACCCGAGCAAAATTTCAGCCATACTTAACTGGAAGCCTCCGAGAAATGTTACCGAAGTCCGGAGCTTTCTAGGGCTCACCGGTTATTACCGACGATTTGTCAAAGGTTTCTCGATGATAGCCACACCAATGACGAAGTTACTTCAAAAGGATGTTAAGTTCGAATGGACGGAGAAATGTCAGAAAAGCTTCGATCAACTGAAAACTCATTTGACTGAAGCTCCAATTTTGGTGCAACCCGAATCGGGTAAAGAGTTTGTCATTTATAGTGACGCATCCCTACTTGGGTTGGGTTGCGTGTTGATGCAAGAAGGTCGAGTTGTGGCCTATGCGTCGAGACAATTGAAGCCACACGAGAGAAATTATCCGACCCATGATCTCGAACTAGCCGCCATTGTGTTTGCATTGAAAATATGGCGACATTATTTGTTTGGTGAGAAGTGCCATGTGTTTTCGGATCACAAAAGTCTCAAATATTTGATGACTCAACGAGACTTGAATCTGCGACAAAGACGTTGGCTTGAGTTGTTGAAAGATTACGAGCTTGTCATTGATTACCACCCGGGAAAGGCTAATGTGGTTGCGGACGCCTTAAGCCGGAAATCACTGTTTGCTTTGCGAGCGATGAATGTACACTTGTCTGTTGTACCTGACAATGTGTTAGTAGCTGAATTAAAAGCCAAACCATTATTGACTCATCAAATTCATGAAGCTCAGAAAGTCGATGATGAATTGGTTGCAAAACGAGCTGAGTGTGTTCCGAACAAGGAATCGGAGTTTCAGATTGATGATGATGGTTGTTTGAGGTTTAGAAGTCGTTTGTGTGTTCCAAGGAATTCGGAACTCATTCCGATGATTCTGAACGAAGCCCATTGTAGCCGGATGTCAATTCACCCGGGGAGCACGAAAATGTACAACGACTTGAAACGTCGGTTTTGGTGGCATGGTATGAAACGAGACATCTCCGACTTTGTTTCTAGATGTTTAATATGTCAACAAGTGAAAGCGGAACATCAAGTGCCTTCAGGGTTACTTCAGCCGATCATGATACCCGAGTGGAAATGGGACCGAGTCACAATGGACTTTGTGTCCGGACTGCCATTGTCCGCAAGTAAGAAGGATGCGATTTGGGTTGTTGTTGATAGGCTGACTAAGTCGGCTCACTTTATCCCCGTGCGTACGGATTTTTCATTGGAAAAACTAGCCGAATTGTATGTTTCTCAGATTGTGAGATTACATGGAGTACCTATTTCTATCGTGTCGGATAGAGATCCGAGATTCACCTCGCGATTTTGGAAGAAATTGCAAGAAGCTTTGGGTACCAAGCTGCATTTTAGCACCGCTTTTCATCCCCAAACCGATGGTCAATCCGAGCGGATAATTCAAATACTCGAGGATATGCTGAGATGCTGCATCCTTGAGTTTAATGGTTCATGGGAACGGTATGTACCTTTGATTGAATTCGCTTACAACAATAGTTTTCAATCAAGTATTAAGATGGCACCTTACGAGGCTTTGTACGGTCGTAAATGCCGTACACCATTGTTTTGGACCGAGCTCGGTGAAAGTAAAATTTTTGGAGTTGATTTGATTAAAGATGCCGAACAGAAAGTAAAGGTAATCCGTGAAAGTCTGAAGGCAGCCACAGATCGTCAGAAATCGTATACGGATCTGAAACGGAAGGACATTGAATATCAGGTGGGAGATAAAGTGTTCCTTAAAGTTTCGCCTTGGAAAAAGGTACTTAGGTTTGGTCGTAAGGGCAAGTTGAGCCCGAGATTCATTGGGCCGTACGACATCTCCGAACGAGTGGGGCCAGTTGCGTATAGATTGATTTTGCCCCCTGAGCTTGAAAAGATTCACGATGTCTTTCATGTTTCGATGCTTCGACGCTATCGATCTGATCCATCGCATATAATTAGTCCATCAGAGGTTGAAATTCAAGCCGATATGAGTTATGAAGAAGAACCGATACGTATCCTAGCTCGTGAGGTGAAGGAGTTGCGAAACAAAAGGGTTCCGTTAGTGAAGGTGTTATGGCTCAAACATGGGATCGAGGAAGCTACTTGGGAAACTGAGAGCTTGATGAAAGAACGATACCCAAACCTATTTACCGGTAAGATTTTCGGGGACGAAAATTTCTTAAGTGGGGGAGAGTTGTGACAGCCCTAATTCGACCCTAGTCGGAATGTGGTTTCGGGACCACAAAACCGAGTCATAAAATTTAGTTAAAATTTTAGTTGCATATCTTATATGTGTGATAGTACCTGTACAAAAATTTGATGTTTTAATTTTATATTATGAATGTGAATTTTGCGTGAAAGGATCTAGTTGAAAGACTTGGAAAATTATGATAGGTAAATAAGTAATGACCAAATAGTATTAAAGTGGGAAAGTGTTGTCCTTGCATGTCAAATTAGCCAAACTAAAGCATAGTGGCCGGCCATGCTATGGGTGGAAACATGTCTCCAACATGTTATGCTAGTGATGCATGTTAAGAAAAATAAAATAATGAGCATGGTGATTAAATAATGAAAGGAAGGGTGATGGAAAAAAAAATAACATGGTCTCACCCCCTTGTTGCCGTGAATTGAAGAAAGAAAAGAAAAAGTGTTCATTCTTGAACATCCTTGGCCGAATAGAGGAAAGAAAGGAAGGGGAAAAAAAAGCTTGAGAAAATCGGCTATGGTGGTTTGCTAGACTAAGGTATGTTTGATATTATTCTTTGAGATTCATGTATATTTTAAGTTGTAACTGAAAATCTACCTAGCCATGGATCAAATTTTGTTAATTGATGGAGATGATATTCGGCCATGAATGTTACATTCTTGGTTGGTATTTTGATGTCTTTGGTGATGAGGTATGAAGATGGTTGATTTTGAGTGTTTAATAAAAAGGATGCATGAATTATTGTTAAATAATGGTCGAATGTAGCATGATTAAAGATGTGAATAAATTGAAGTTAAGGAGGTTGTCAATGAAAAATATGAGTTGGATGAGGCTTAAAGAATAAAAATCTAGGTGACTAGAGGTCAAGGACATTCGGTCATAGGCTTGTATGCTAGCAAAATCGGCCAAGTGATTATGTGGTGGAAATTAAGTGTTAAATGGAATGAAAATGATATTATATGGGGGTATGTATATTTGGCCATATGAGTAAATATATAGATGATGTTAAATTTGATTATGTATAATGGGCATTAAGATGTGGAACTTAAGAAATTAGAAGTAAATGAACTTGATAGTATTTAAGAGATAGAGGTGATAGATTAATGTTGCACATTCGGCTATGGTTAGTCATGTTGATGATCTTATCTTGATTTAGATAATTAGGCATAAGAGGGTGGCAAAGGGGATGAAATTGTCGAATGATTTGTTGGGTAACAAAAGAAGCATTCGGCCATCCCTTGAGAGCTTGTGTGATGTTGGGTTTAAAATTAGCAAAGGTAACTTACCTAATGCATGTGCATGTGTGATTAGATTTTGATGATATGGTAGTTGCATGAGGTTATTAGCCGAATATACTAACATACATATACATGTGAAATTGGATTGTAAATATTTAGCAAGGTGGTTAAACTAGTTAAATTATTGATTAAGCTCAAGGAGTTAAAGGAGGTGAATCGAGCAAAGGCAAAGAAAAGGTCATCGAGTAGCCGAGTTGGAACCGTCTTACCCAACACGAGGTAAGTCATTAAGCATGTAGTTGGCATTATTTCAAATGGTCATAATGTTTATGTATTGATGCTGAATGGAATGAATAAATATACATATATATATATATGCATGTACGTATGTGATGATGAAATTGTTGAATGAAAAGAAAAGAGGTAAGATGTACTGAGTTGTTGATCTCGGCACTAAACGTGCGGGTATAACCATTTATGACCATGAGATTGGCGCTAAGTGCGCGGGATTAAATTGTACAGCACTAAGTGTGCGATTTGACTATGTTGCACTAAGTGTGCGAAATGAATATGATGCACTAAGTGTGCGAATTGACCATGCGGCACTAAGTGTGCGAGTTTGACTATGTAGCACTAAGTGTGCGATTTGATTACGTAGCACTAAGTGTGCGAGTTGATTATATAGCACTGAGTGTGCGGACTCAATATACATTCGTGAATCATTATGGACACTATGTGTGCGACACTATTGAGTCGATCGCGGACAGCGGATCGGGTAAGTGTCTTGAGTACATGGCTAATAGCTGCAATGCTTATACTTGGTGTTGAGCTCGGTAAGTTTGAACCTATGTGACAACTATACTTGAAGTCACGTACATAAAATTTATCGTAGGATGGGTGAAAGGCCGTTTAGTCGTTTGATTGTAACGAAAATAAATTGATTTATGAAAATGCTTCAATGTCCTATTGATGAGTATATGGAATGTGAATGCATGATCTGATATGAAATTGAATCGATAGGTTGGAGGAACTATGGTATGGTTCGGAATGGATGGAGTAATTAGCCTCGTTCCATTTTGTTTTCTCTTGTGATAATGTTATTGAAGGATGGTAGTGCATAGCTTATGACTTACTGAGTTATAAACTCACTCGGTGTTTCCTTGTCACCTATTCTAGGTTTCTTGGACACATCTCTTTTTGCGTGATCGGGCCGTCATCGAAGTCATCACACCGGATAGCAAGTTTTGGTACTTTCTTCTTAGTTGGCTTAGAAGAACATTTTGGCATGTATAAGCTATTACGTTGTGTTTGAACTTTGGCATGTAAACTTTAAGCCATGCGAAAATGGCACGAATGTTCGATTGAGTTGGATCAAGGGTAGGCATGAAATGGACCTAGTTACTTTCGTAACAGATGCTGGCAGCAGCAGTGTCATGAGATTGAAAAATCACTAAAAATAGTAGGAGTGGAATTAATTGATGAATAAATTATGTAATCGAAGCTCGATGAGTCTGTTTTCATGAGGAAGTAACGAAAAGATCATATGGGCAGTATATTAAGAGATAATCAGATTTTTGTGGGACAGGGCCAGAACGGTTTCTGGATTTCCTGCTCCGACTTTGGAAATTCATTATAAATTAACCAGAGATAATTAGGGATCGTACCATATATGTATAGATTCCTCTCTGAGTCTAGTTTTCATAGAAACAAACGGCATCAGTATTGAAGCCCCGTGCAGGGAGATATCCAAGTCGTAATGGGACAAGGTCAGTGTAGTCGACCCCTGCAACATGGGAGACTTTGACTAATAAACTGTACTAATTGGCCCGACCAAAAATTCAAGAAAAAAATACATAGATGGGCACATGAGTCTAGTTTCTGGGAAAAATTTTGAAACTGATTTTCGAGTTACGAAACTCAAGATATGATTTTTAAAACGACTAGTACACAGATTGGGCAGTGTCTGGAAAATAAATTTTTATAAGGGATTAAAGTCAGTTAACACCTCGTGTTCGACTCCGGTGTCGGTTTCGGGTTCAGGGTGTTACATTTGATTGGTATCAGAGCTATGGTTTAGTCGGTTCTAGGACTACCATAGCACGTATGAGTCTAGCTATACATGCCTTAATGTTAATGTTTAAATGGGTGATGACTTCTGACGGTTGAAATGTTTTTGTTTTGATTAGTAAATGGATCCCGGTGTAGAAAGAACCCTAGCGGATGACGTTGAGAGCGTAGCAGCTGCTCCTGCACAAGGGACGCCGCCTGTTGAACCTCAGTCATCTGCGAATAATCAAGGTGAGGGGGCTAAACAAGCCTTCTTTACCATGATGAATGAGTGGGTCGCGCAATATGCCCGAACCAACCCGGCTGCCCAACAATTCCCAAATTTGAATAATCCACCCCAAGAGCCTGTAATGCCATCAGTCGCTGATCCTGTGAGGCTGAGTAAGCCACCTGTAGACTTGATTAGGAAGCGTGGGGCCGAGGAGTTCAAGGCCATAGTAACTGATGATGCCGAAAGGGCCGAGTTCTGGCTTGATAACACCATTCGGGTGTTCGATCAATTGTCATGCACACCCGACGAATGTCTAAAATGTGCTGTATCTTTGTTGCGAGACTCAGCCTACTATTGGTGGAGGACCTTGATTTCCATAGTCCCGAACGAGCGAGTAACTTGGGACTTCTTTCAAACGGAATTCCGAAAGAAATTTATTAGCCAACGGTTCATTGATCAGAAGCGTAAGGAGTTCTTGGAACTCAAGCAAGGCCGTATGACTGTATCTGAATACGAACATGAATTCGTAAGACTCAGTAGGTATGCCCGGGAGTGTGTAGCTGATGAGGTTGCTATGTGCAAAAGATTCGAGGAAGGATTGAATGAAGATTTAAAGCTACTAATGGGTATTTTGGAAATAAAAGAATTCGTAACACTAGTCGAACGAGCCTGCAAGGCGGAAGAACTTGGAAAGGAGAAGAGGAAGGCTGAATTTGAAGCTAGAGATTATCGTAAAAGATCGACGGGTAAAGCTCCATTCTCAGCTGTAAAGAAGTTCAGGGAGGACATTAATAAGTCGAGGGCGACTGCGGGAATTTCCATCAGGGCAAGACCATCATTGGGCTCCCGAGCTACTTCGGTAGCTAGTGTGGGCAATAATCGTCACGAGAAACCTGAATGTCCCCAATGTGGAAGACGACACCTAGGTGAATGTTGGGGCAAGTCTACTAGCAGGGCCTGTTACGGATGCGGTTCGAAGGACCACTTCATTAGAGATTGCACGGAGCTGGATGAGAAGAATAAGATTCAAGGTGCAAGACCTAGTGGAGTGACATCTAGAGGTAGACCACCGAGAATTTTAGGAGGCAGGGGTGGTAGTCAGAGGGGGGCCTCTGATACGACCGATCGAGCCGAGAACCGTACTCCTGCTAGAGCATATGCCATTCGCGCACGAGAGGAGGCATCCTCCCCCGACGTCATCACTGGTACCTTCACTCTCTTTGATACTAATGTGATTGCATTGATTGACCCTGGTTCTACTCATTCATATGTATGCGAAACCTTAGCAACTAGTAAGACTCTACCTGTTGAGTCTACTGAGCTCGTAATTCGAGTATCAAACCCTTTGGGTCAATGCGTACTTGTTGATAAAGTGTGTAAGAGATGCCCTCTAATAATCCGAGAATCCTGTTTTCCGGCCGATTTGATGCTTTTGCCATTCGACGAGTTTGATGTTATTCTTGGTTTGGATTGGTTAACCGCGCATGATGCGGTTGTGAATTGCAAAAGCAAGACTATCGATTTGAGGTGCGCAAATAACGAAATAATCCGAGTTGAGTCTGCGGACTTAAGGGGGTTGCCAGCTGTAATATCAGCAATGTTGGCCCAGAAATATGTAAGGAAAGGGTGCGAAGCATACCTCGCGTATGTACTTGATGACAAGGAGTTAGAAAAGAAACCCGAATCGGTGCCGATGGTTTGTGAATACCCGGATGTTTTTCCTGAAGAGTTACCGGGTTTGCCACCTGTTCGGGAGGTAGAGTTTGGTATTGAGCTTGTACCTGGAACTACGCCAATTTCGATCGCTCCGTATCGTATGGCACTAACCGAGTTAAAAGAGTTGAAAGCTCAGTTGCAAGAATTGACGGATAGAGGGTTCGCTCGACCGAGTTTCTCACCTTGGGGTGCACCAGTATTGTTCGTGAAAAAGAAGGACGGAACCATGAGGTTGTGCATTGACTATCGTCAACTAAATAAGGTGACGATAAAGAATAAGTATCCGTTACCGCGTATTGATGATCTGTTCGATCAATTAAAGGGAGCATCGGTGTTTTCAAAGATAGATTTGAGATCGGGTTATTATCAGTTGCGGATTCGAGATTCGGACGTACCCAAAACTGCTTTCAGAACGAGGTACGGTCACTACGAGTTCTTAGTGATGCCGTTTGGGCTCACTAATGCCCCTGCGGTGTTTATGGATTTGATGAATCGGATCTTCAGGCCGTATTTGGATCGGTTCGTAGTTGTGTTTATTGATGACATCTTGGTCTATTCAAGAGATGAGACCGAACATGCTGAGCATCTGAGGCAAGTGTTGCAAATTTTGCGGGATAAGCAGTTATATGCTAAGTTCAGTAAGTGTGAGTTCTGGTTAAGAGAGGTTAGCTTCTTGGGTCATGTGGTATCCGCATCGGGTATTCGAGTTGACCCGAGCAAAATTTCAGCCATACTTAACTGGAAGCCTCCGAGAAATGTTACCGAAGTCCGGAGCTTTCTAGGGCTCGCCGGTTATTACCGACGATTTGTCAAAGGTTTCTCGATGATAGCCACACCAATGACGAAGTTACTTCAAAAGGATGTTAAGTTCGAATGGACGGAGAAAAAAATACATAGATGGGCACATGAGTCTAGTTTCTGGGAAAAATTACGAAACTGATTTTCGAGTTACGAAACTCAAGATATGATTTTTAAAACGACTAGTACACAGATTGGGCAGTGTCTGGAAAATAAATTTTTATAAGGGGTTAAAGTCAGTTAACACCTCGTGTTCGACTCCGGTGTCGGTTTCGGGTTCGTGGTGTTACACTCAACACCGCGGTCCAGTCATCAGTGCTTACCCTGATAGGTCAGATGTCCTAACTGGGCATCACGACTATGTTACACATGAGGATGATAGAGCGTCGACGTGGGACCGATCCTCCTCAGTACCGTCTCTCACATGCCATTGATGAGGAAGATCTTGAGAACATCCCTGATGATGTTCCCCCACAGCATGAGGAGCCTTTTACCGTGCCATCTAGGGAAAAACAAGTTCATACGGCTGCCTCATTGGCACACCTTTCCGACCGACTCGCTCACTTCGAACAGTATTGCACTATACATTTCAAGATGATTCACGACTGAGAACGGCGACGTGACAGACAGATGGATGACATGTAGGCCATGATGCAGCAGCTGTGCCAGCACTTTCACATCGCCACTCCAGCGCCACCACCTGAGCGCTCCACTGACGAGGATCATTGAATCCTCTTATCTTTTTATCTTTTTATTTTTATTTCTATTTTTATTTTTATTTTTCTCTTTATTTCTATTTCTATTTTCATTTCAACTTTATTATTTTGTTTTGAACGACTTATTTTAGTAAATTTTACTTTCTTCATTTTTCTGGTATTTCTAACAAGTAATTCCACTACGTTCTCTTCCACACCAACTCTTAATAAGCTCTTTATGATTCTACAGACTTCCAAGAAAAACTGCTAGGAATATTTTATGGAATGAGGAAACAAATGGGAAATAATCCCTCACGAGTGCCATGTTCAACGACCCAATTTCTTCATCTAGCCAAGAACAATGGCAGCTACCACTTTCCCCGAACACTCCATCCTCAGAATCAAGCTCCACATCCATATAACAGGGAGTTTCACCTCCTTTCCTCTTATGATTTTCTTTATTTTGAATAATCTATCTTTGAACATTGAGGGAAATGTACATCTTAAGTATAGGGGGTGAACATGAAACCTAATTTTTTGCATTATTCTCAAACCCCTAAATTTGGTCTTGTGTTTAAGTGATTTTCCCTGAATTTGGTCTTGTGTTTAAGTGATTTTCTCATAATATTGATAGAATGAATTCTGATTGATCTATAATTATTGTTGATATGTCGTGAATTAGACCAAGGGAATTGTGCATGATTATTTGATTATAGGAACTTAAAGAATCGAGCATGATAAGTTGATATTTTGAGAAATAAAATTTTTAGACTATTTTTTTAAATTGAGGTATTATCTTGAAATCTTAAGTATACAGGAATGACATCAAAAACCCAGCTTTTTGGTGAGATTTTTGAGCCTATTGAACATATAGCTTTCTTTCTTGCTCACTTCTTTTGTGGTTTGAGTGTGTCAACATTGAACTGTTATTCTAGAACTTGGTTCGATTATACATGTCGAGATCACACGTATGATTTAATATACTGAAATGATAAAGGCACTTAGGATTTAACCTATTTACTCCATAAAAAGCCTTCCCACATAATTAAACAATTAGTGAACCCCCTTGAGCCTACTAATCCTTTTTATTGATTAACCCTCATCATTAACCCATTAACCCATTATTGTTGAAATCCTATTATTTAACCCTTTTTATCGAGATTACATTTAATATTGTTACCTCACTATATTCACCATTTTTTGTTACTGAATCGTGAAGTATGATTTCTATAATGTGTTGACTTGATTTGTTCTTAAAAAAAAGAAAAAAAAACTCAGTATTATTGTAATCCTCAGCAAGCTAAAGTTGTCATGAGCTCATGTAATATAGTTCTAGATATTTTTTTGTGATTCAGTAATTAAGTTTTTGATAGTGGGGTAACATATTGAAATTATCTCGATTCTAACCCCTGTTCTTCAGCTTGTATCCATACCTGTAACCTAAACCCCATTACAACCATGCAAAGACCTTTTGATTAGTGTATCATATCATTTACAAGTGGTGGAGATTTGATTTTCATGCAAGCCTATGGTAATAACTTTTCATGTTAGACAATCAAGTGCTTAATCTTGAACCCTAAACACTTTGAATGATTTGAGTGAATATTTAGTGAGGATGTCATCTCTTGTATATTTAGGACTAAATTTAATTACTTAGAGGAAGGAGATTACCTATGATTTTATTATCAAAATATTCGATTTAGATTGTTTAAGGCTTTTAATGCCCCTATAGTTAAATTCTCACTGTATGATTTTCCGTGGAATAGTTTGTAACATTATCAATACTGATCATGTGATTGAAAAGAATGAATTATAGCAGTAAATGAGAGTTCTGCTTGAGGACAAGCAAATGCTTAAGTGTGGGGGTATTTGATAAACGCCAAATTATACATAGTTTTACCCCAAATACTTAGCATATTTATGGATGTTTACTACTAGATTTGTGAATTTCGGTGCCTTTAATCCGGTCATTTCATGTTTTTTACTTAGGAGAGCACTAAGAGTCAAAAGGAGCCAAAAACGAGCTAAAAAGGGACAAAATGGACCAAATCGAGAAGATCACACTGCCTAAGCCTTGCTACACGGGCATCTCACACGCCCGTGTCCTTCGGGGGTGTAGACCACGATTTACACAATTCATACGGCCTGGTCGTTGAGCCCATACGGTCGTGGCAATTTAACGGATCGAACACGACCTGGCAATCACGTCACACAGCCGTGGCACACGGGCGTGTCCCTTTTTCAAAGAGTTGTATTTTACACGGAAAAGGGTACTTAGGGAGGAAGAAAGCCAATCCAAAGCCTATATAAACACCCTAAGTATGACCTAGAAAGGGGCCCAATTCCAGAACTTTTCTGGAATACAAAACCACACGCCAGGAATTACTTGAAGGAAGCCAGACGATCCATCCCAAAAGCCGGAGCTACTCCAAGACTGAAGATCTCTCTCAGAATTCCTTCAGGGGTTTTAGAGTTTTCTTCATGTTTTGTTATTTTTATACTTTTGAGATGTACTCTTATTTTATTATGAACTAAACCCCTTAGATACCTAAAGGGGATAAAACCTATGGTGGATCTTGTTATTATTATCTGAACTGTATGATAAATACTTGATTTGTTATTAATTATGTGTTCTTAATGTTTGAGTTGATATTTCGGGTGTTAATTCATGATTTGATGTGCTTATGCAGAGGAGGGATAGACACTGCCTAAGAGTAGATTTGACATAATTAAGCGGATTTGATCGAATGCCTAGAAATAGAGTTACGAGATTTTGCTGGATTAGGGTGAAACCTAATATGGGAGTCCATTGAGTGATTTACTGCTTCCCTAGGAGTTTTAATCAAGAAAGAAATTTTGATTAAGTCAACTAAGGGTTAGACATTATTAGTCTCGAAAGGGATAATAACATAGGTTAGGGAGTCTCACGGATCAAGTCAAGTGAATAAATCGTCTGGTTCAAAGTCAGATAACAAGTGAAATCTAGGTGGATTCCTCCTTGGTTGTCGTCTTTATCAATTGCTTTTCTTCAAGTCTTTTTCCAAATTTTCTCTTCGCTTTAATTAAATTAGTTAAATAGTTTAGATAATTAGTTTAATAAACAAACCCTTTTATTCTTAGGCTAGATAATAAAAAGATAGTTATTACTAGTACTTTTGGTTCCCTTGGGTTCAATATCCCGGTCTTGCCATTACTATACTATTGTTCGATAGGTAAGCTTGCCTTTTCGTCGTGATAATAGTTAGTCTAGGTTTGATCTTCATTATAAATATTTATTACTTGTTACGAATCACGCAATCAAGGGTGTACCGTTTGTCTGGACTGATGCACAGTAAGGGAGCTTCGAGAAGCTCAAGACCGTACTGACTAAGGCTCCTGCTCTGATACAGCCTGAATTTAGAAAGGAGTTTGTAGTGTACAACGATGCATCGCATGTTGGTTTGTATTACGTGCTAATGCAAGATGGTAAGGTTGTGGCATACGCATCTCGTTAGCTTAAGACGCATGATGCAAACTATCCGACACATGAATTGGAATTGGCTGTTGTGGTTTTTGCACAGAAAATCTAGAGGCACTATCTGTATGGTGAGAAGTGTGTCATCTACACTGATCATAAGAGCCTTAAGTACCTCCTTACTCAGAAGGAGTTGAATCTTAGGCAGCGTAGATGGGTTGAGCTGCTTAAAAATTACGATTGTACCATTGAGTGTCATCTTGCCAAGGGTAATGTAGTGGCTGATGCGTTGAGCCGTAGGGCTATGACTGATCTAAGAACGATGTTAGCTCGACTTAGATTGTTCGACGATGGGAGTTTGTTGGCTGAGCTGCAACCCAAACCAACTTGGATCGAGTAGATCAAGGGTAAATAGCTGGTGGATGAGTCTTTGGGTCTTCGGTTCCGAAAGATTGAGAATGGTAGCACTACGGACTTTGGGTTGAAGTCTGAAGGTGTATTGTGTTTTATTGGTCGAATATGCGTATTGAACGACACTAATCTGAGGCAGTCTATTTTGAGAGAGGCGCATAGTAGCCCTTATGCTATGCATCCTGGTAGGAATAAGATGTACCGAGAATTTCGTGAGTTATACTGGTGGCCAGGATTGAAACGAAAGGTTATTGATTTTGTGGTTAGGTGTCTGACATGCCAGCAGGTTAAGGCTGAGCATCAGTTGACTTTGGGTTTGCTGCAGACGGTTAAGATTCCGTTATGGAAATGGGAGTGAGTAACGATGAATTTTGTTAGTGGGTTGGCTTTGACACCCACTAAAAAAGATTCTGTCTGGATCATCGTGGATCGATTGTCTAATTCTATACACTTTATACCAGTTAGGACTGATTATTCTCTATAGAAACTGGCAAAGCTTTAGATTTTTGAGATAATGAGACTGCATGGGGAAGCTTTATATTTTTGGTAAGGATCCTCGCTTTACGTATCCATTTGGGAAGAAGCTGCATGAGGCTCTGAGGTCAAAGTTGGATTTCAGTACTGCACTCCATCTTCAGACCGATGGTCAATCGGAGAGGGTGATTCAAATATTGGAAGATATGTTGAGGAGCTGTGTTATCAATTTCTGAGACAGTTAGGAGGAGTATCTACCGCTAGCAGAGTTTGCTTACAGTAACAATTTCCAATCTAGTATTCAGATGGCACTTTATGAGGCTCTGTATGGTTGTAAATGTCGTACTCCCTTGTATTGGACTGTGTAACACCCTGATTTTGGGCCTAGTCGGAACAGTGGTTTCGAGACCACAAATTCGACGATGAAAATTTTATTTTTTATTATATTTTTATGGTCTACGATTTCACGGAATAATTTCATGAAAATTTCATTCGAAAATTTTGACATACGGGCACTTAATTTAGTCAAAATGACTAAATCGTAAAAAGTGAAAAAGTTGAGTTCTACATACTAGAGGCGTCCAATTGTTATGAAATTTTAAATTGAGGGTCCTTAAATGGTAATTAGACCATTGGTTAATTGCTGGACAAAAATAGACATGAAATGGGTGTAATAAAATATTTTTAAGTTAGGGGTATTTTGGTAAAATAATAATTAAAAGAATTAAAAAGGAAAATAAGCCAAATTAGCTATCATCTTCTTCATTCAACTGTTTCTACCAGCATCAGCCATGGTTAAGGTTTGTTCAAACTCCCAAGCTCGATTGTAAGTGCTTCATAGCCCCGTTTTTAAAGTTCTTTACATTTTTGAAATCCCGGTAAATTGGTTTATATTTAACCTAGGGTTTATATTTGGAAAAATACCCATAGGTGAAATGTGTTTATTTTGATGTTTTATGGTAGAATATGAAACTTGAAATTGTGTTAAACAACTTTTACTAAGCGATTTTACGTGAAAACGAGTAAAACGACATAATCGGTAAAAATACCTAATGTTCATAAGTACATGTTAAGAGTGTGAATTTGATGTTGCTATAGAAGGGAAAAATGATCAGCATGTCATAAAACATAAGAAAATAGGATGAAGTTTAATTTACGAGCCTAGGGGAAAAATGTACTTTTGACAAAGTTTAGGGGCAAAATTGTAATTTTTCCAAAATATGATTTTGGGTCAATTTGAATAATGTGAGTCCTAATTAGGCTATATTTGTAATGATAGAGCAAGGAAAATTGAAATTCGGGCTAAAATCGGCAAAATACCAAGTTGTGGACAAAATGGTAAAAATGGTCATTTTCGTATACGAGGTAAGTTCGTGTGTTAATAATAATGAAATACCATACTTGAATTGTAATTTTCTATTGTTATGGCATAAATTGTATGATTTAATATGTTTAGGAGAAGTTGATGGATGGTGTGTATGATACAGAAAATGTGATGCTTGTTGTGTCATGTGAAATTGAATGGCAAATTATTGTTACATGAATTGAATGTTAAATTACTATTACATGGGTTGTACCTGATGAGATTTCGACAAGTTTGTACGTAAATAATTTATCGATTCTATTTATTTTATTATATTTTGTTATTATATGAAATGTGGCTCCCTGTAGAATGATTATTTGTTGTAAATTGCAAATTGAAAAAGGACTATGAATAAATTTGTAACATGTTGGAAAGTGAGGAATTTCCCGGTTGAGCCTTCAGAATAGAAACAATACGAATGATCTATTGTGAGGTCGCATGTGTAGTACTAAGTGCAGGCTACTATGCGTACCCGATAATTTTGTTCAGGTGTGTAGTACTAAGTGCAGGCTACTACGTGTATTAGATGGTTAGGTCATGTGTGTAGTACTAAGTGCAGGCTACTATGTGTACCGGATAATTGGTCGCATGTGTAGTACTAAGTGTAGGTTACTATGCGTACCAGATAGCCTTGTCTACAAGTGTGAAAATATGTGCAGGCAACTGAGTATCAGTTATTATTCCGAAGAGTTCAACGGGAAAATCGATTAAGTAAAAATACATGTAAACATGATTATATGATGAGTAAGTGCAGGTATATGTTTATGAAAATTATGAGCAATGTTCTCAATATTTGAGTGAACTTCGATAAGACAAAATGGATTAAGTGAAATTATGTAAGAGTGAATTTTAGTAGTAAAATAGTGTTGGACAGCAGCAGTTGCGTGACTTTGAAAATTCACCAAAAATTGTGTAAGTTGAATTAAATTTCAAAAATACTATGAAATTAAATATTAATGAGCCTATTTTCATATAAAAGAAACAGGGGGAGCAAAAGAGTTCTATATTATGTGATATTCTAATTTTTGTGAGACAGTGTCAGAATGAATTCGAGATCCCCTGTTCTGACTTGGAAAAATCGTTAAAAATTGTAAAAACATAATTATGAGTTATAATTTATATGAATAGAATCCTCAATGAGTATACTTTCAGGAGGAATGGATGGGAACATCATCCGAGTCTCAAAATATGAGATAAATAATTTTTAGTGAAGAGAGGTTAGAACTGTTGGATAGCAAAACAAGGGAAACTTTAATGAATAAACTGTACTAATTGGCTAAACTAAAAATTCTGTCCAGTTTCAAGCAAAATTAATGAAACTAAATTTGGAGTTTTGTAGCTCTAGATATGAATGATTTAGTAACTGTAACTCGATAAAATAGCTTAACCTGAACATGTGTAATTGTACAATTATAGTGTTTTATCTTGAAAAGCATGTTAGTAATTGCTTATTAATTTCATATGGACTTACTAAGAGTAAAGCTTACCCATCCTCTCCATTTCTTTAGTATTGGCAAGTCGGCTCAGGGTTGGAGATTGTCGGAGGCAAAATCACACTTTCAAACTATCATTTTTGGGAGAATTAATTCAAATATTAGAAATATCAAGTGAGTGGCATGTATAGGAAGTTGGTTTGTGATATGTATTATTATTATGACTTTGACCATATGTATCAGTCTGCATTGAGTTATCATATATGATCATGAGATGTGGTCCTTATCCATTATGGTTTATAAGTTTAATTAATCATGCCATGTCCTATGTTTTGATGTGATGATATAATTAGCTTTGTTTGTTATGCATGATTGGTAATACATCAGGTAAGTTAAATGCAGGCCAGTAGACCATGAATTGAATGGAAATGAGTAATGTTGCCTTGAATATGGATGTTTAATGGACAAATTGGTAACTACATTATGATGGTATAAAATGAGAATAAGATTTAGCATGTCTAGTTCTAGCTAATGTAAGAATGTATATTATATACAGGATGGTAAGCAAATATGTTTAAAGTGAATGACATGTTATTGCATGATTATGGATGTGTAAGTGCTCATTTATGCCACGTTATATGTCTTTAAATATGAGTCGATGCATATGTTTGAAAATTTTTTAATTAAATGAAATTTTATGGCCCGATTTTCATCTATGTGTATGGTTAAGTCTGGTAATGCCTCGTACCTTGTTCCAGCCTTGGATATGGGTAAGGGGTGTTACAGACTGAGTTGGGTGAACGACGTGTTCTGGGTCTTGAGTTGGTTTCTAAGACTGAGGACAAGGTCAGATTGATTCGGGACTGACTGAAAGCGGTATTGTATGGGGTTGGGTTAATTTTATTTGGAAAAAGTGTACTGAAAGGCTCTTAAGCCTAATATACTAGCAGCCTAGCTGCAAACTACTGTTTTGTGCCACATTCGGTACTACCTGGAGTGTAGGGATAGGTGGGTTGATTTAATTCCCACATGGAATGTTGGGTTGGACGGAGATGGTGTGTAGAGGCTGGTTGGGTAGGGCTTTGTTACTGAATACTGTATATCTGTTACTAATACTGTGATGGGCTAAGGCTCTTGTGCATATTGATACTGATACTGAGTTGGGCTAAGGCCAAACCGTTACTGATACTGAAAGGGGCATAAACCCAAGACTGTTTTTGACTGTGCACTATGTTTACTGTTGTTCGTGTTCTGTGGGATTACACACTGGATCCCCAGACCTAGATGGATCGGGCGGTGGAGGACTCGATGGTGACCATATTTTTTGGGACTTTTACGATTTATAATTTGTGATTTATGGTTTTATTTACCGTGATTTATTTGGATGTAACTTGGGAACTTTTGCTTAAATTGGTTTTTATTTATTTTTATGGATTTATAGCTGCTAGACGTAGGAAAACTCAGTTTTCAAAAAGGCAAAGTTTTCTCTAAACAAACGATTTATTCAAAATGGTTTTAAAAGCTTCCGTAACGAATTATGCTTACACTAATCGATTTAACAAGTAAGGATTTTGGAATTTAATAAGAGATAAGAAAAGTAATTAAACGAAAGTGGATTTATTGTAGAAACCTAGTTTTCAAACACCTTATCATGTGACATCGCTAGATTTGGCCATAACCTCTGGGTCGGGTTTGGGGTGTTACACGAACTTACTAAGCTTAATTGCTTACTTTGTTTAGTTCTTTTTCATGTTTTATAGTGATTCGAAAGCTCGCTCATTTTGGAAGTTGTCGGAGATTGCATCACACTATTGAACTCTTATTTGGTACTTTTGAACTTAATGTATTTTGGTTATATGACATGTATAGGTTATTTGGCTAGTGAAAGCCAATATGTTTCGATATTGTAATTGGCCATTTTAATGTAGTTTGAATTGTTATGGATTGATATATATATATGTATATATGTGTGGTTAACTTCATGATGTATTGAATGTCTTGAAAATGCCTAACTTTTGATTATGTAAGTAGAGTTCCATATAGTTGAAATTGGAAATGGCATATAGGTTATGTGTTGGGCACAAAAGTGAATTTATGCACTTGACCATTTAGGTGAATTTTTGAAAGTGATATTGGTATGTTTTTGAATGGCAAATTGTGATGCTTATGATCATTATGGTTGTTGGTATTGGTATTGCATAATTTGGACTTGGTTGAGGTTGGTTTGAATGCATATTGATGATATAGGTATATGTTATTTGGTATGTGTAGGTTAGTACCACATTGGGTGAGAAATAAGGCTTGGAAAATGACCTATTTTTGTCCACACAGGTAGAGACACGGGCGTGTGTCTCAGCCGTGTGTGACACACAGCTAGGTAACATAGCCGTGTGTCCCCTGATACTTCTTTAGAAATCAAGTCAGTAGCTTCACACGGCCTAGCACACGGCCTGGCACACGGGTCTGTGAGGCCACTTCGAAGGGTACACGGCCCCGCACACGGGCGTGTGGTCTGGTCGTGTAACCCAAGTCAGTGAGTTACACGGGGTCAGACACGGGATGGAACATGGCCTGGCCACACGAGCGTGTGTCCCCTAAACTTTGAAAATTTTCCATGTTTTTCTAAAAATTTCTTAAGTACTCTATTGGTCTCGAAGCATTTCCAATGCTTGTTTTAATCCCCGAATGTAACACCCCCTACCCGTATTCGTTGCCGGAATAAGGTACGAGACATTACCGGAGTTTACGAATTAATTTTTTTAACTCAATATAACCCCTTTATAGATATCTAACCTTCTCTGCAATTTTAAACCGAGACCAATCCACATCAACCAATACAATTCAACATATTTTCAAGATAAATTCATGCATATTTATAAGATAATGTCATCACATACCAAAACCAAGATTTGTTAGTCATACCAATGGCTAACCTTACATTCATTTCACATTAACATTTACTTTATTAGCTTATACATGCCATTGATTTCCAAAATAAAGTTTCTTTATATACTGAAGTCTTGAGGTTGATAGTGTGATGTGTCTCCGACCGAAACTGACCTCCGAGCTCTTAACACTACAAAATAGGGGAAAAGGAAATAGGGTAAGCACTTTGTGCTTAGTAAGCTCATATAACAAGAATTATACTTACCTAATATTTTCAATACAATGCAATAAACATCCATATATCTATTCAATGCATTATTACTCTACAATGCACAAACTCAACATTCAAGTTAGTCTAATAATTTCAATGTATCAATAATACATACAATGATTGATGAGCTGATCAATAACATGATTTCCATTCCCTCGTTATTTTTCCATATTTATCCCGTTGAATTTCTCGAAATTTTGATGGATTTTCAAAGGTACACTTTTAGTGTACAATTTCGAGTCCGTCAATTCATATTCATGTGGGCACATTTCCATTTCAGAGAGCACACTCCTACGAACCTTAACCTTACAGTGAGATTACCAGTCTAGGCTAAATCCCCTGTAATATAAACTCATATAGTATTGTCGGGATTACCAGTCTGGGCTAAATCCCCTGCAACGATAATTACTCTAATGAGCTTGGATCTGAATTACCAATCTAGGCTAAATTCAGACCCTAATTCGGATTACCTGTCCGGGCTAAATCCATTTTACACATATTCTTCGGGAGGGCTATATCAGGGTAGGATCACCCGTCTCGGCTAGATCTTTTTTACCGTCAATTCCTTTTCAGAGATCCATCGAATTTTCCTTTCATTCAACCAGGATTTCTTCCGCTTTTATCAAATATATCAATGTTTCATCAATTTTCATACAATGAACATTCAAATCATATTCACATCAATAACATACATTTCAAGCATTTAAGAATATAATTCAAGTTACATGAACTTACCTCGATACTTGTTCGTATACAAAAATCTACTAATCCCGAACTTTTTCTTTTCCTCAATCTATCTTCGTATTTGAATCTTCTGGATCTAAATAAATAAATTTAATCATCAATTTAATACATTTCATGTTCATATGTAACATTCTCTATAATTCCACTATTATTTATAGTTCATTCAAAGCTGTCTACTTGAGTCGTACTCATTAAATTATTTATATCTCAAGCTACAGAATTCCAAATTAAAAACCGCTTAATTTTTCTGAAACTAGACTCAAATACCTTTCTACCATAAAATTTTCATAATTTTTGGTTTAGCCAATAAGTACAGTAAAATCTTCAAACTTACCCCTGTTCTGCTGTCTAACAGCTTCGACCTTTCTTTGCTAAAGATTAATTATTCTTAGTTAAAAATTTGGATGATGTTTCTGTTTGTTTCTATTTAAAATAGACTCATTAATAATTTAAACATGTAAATTTTAACCCCTAATTATTTTTATTCAATTTTTGATGATTTTCCAAAGTCAGAACAGGGGAACCCGAAATTCATTCTGACCTTGTCTTACAAAATTTATTATATCTCATGATTTATAATTCCATTTCTTACACTGTTTCTTCTACGAGAAACTAACTCAATAAGATTTAATTGCATATTTTTTTCATCATCTAATTTGATTTTCACAATTTATGGTGATTTTTCAAAGTTAGTCTACTGATGTTGTCCAAAACTGTTTTAGTGCAAAATGTTTATTATCATTTTTCCCCTAAGCTTTTAATAAATAATAATTTCGTCCCTACTCAATTAGCCTCTCAAATGAGCTGATTTTTCTCAATTAATAGTTTATTCTATCACTTTAAATACTTTTTAATCTTTGGGAATCAGAATTTCAGCACTAGACTTTAATTTCAAATATTTCACAATTAGGTCCTAAAAATCAATTTCTATTGAAATTACCTAATAAAATCAACTCATAAACAAATTAAAGCTTCAATTTCATGCTATTTCATCATAAACTCACAGCACTCAACCATGGTGACATTCAATTTCATCCATGAAATAAAAAACTAATGAATTAAATAGTAGGACCTAGTTGTAAAAGTCTTAAAAAAATTATAAGAAAAAGGCAAGGATTAACTCACTTGGTGAAAAAATTATGAAATACCAGGTTAAATAAACCCTTAGGACATTTTTGGCTGATGATAATAAAGAAAATATGAAGAGAATTCTAGACATTCCAATTTGGTCTCATTTTTATTTTAGTAAATTTTGTTATTTTCCCATTTTGCCCTTATTTCACCAATTCTCCTGATTTTTCTCAGCCTATGCTGTACAAATTATCTCCTTTTGGGCTTATTTTCAATTTATGTCCCTCCTCATTTAACAATTGAGCTATTTAATCCTTTTAGTAACTTTTATACTCTTTTCAATTTAGTCCTTTTTACTTAATTAACTACCCAAACGTAAAATTTTTCTAACGCAATTTTAATACCATATCACTAACATTTTATAAATATTTATAAAAATATTTTTGACTTAGTTTTACAGGATTGAGTCTCGATACCTTGCTTTTACCCAATTTCTTCAATAATTTTTTTCTCACTAACCACTAAATCGGTAAAATTTTTCTATCGATATTTTCATACGATTTTCCTATCATATCAATATTCATGCAAAAATATTAAAATAAATTTCTCTTTAAATCAGATTTGTGGTTACGAAATCACTATTCCGATAACCTTGAATTTAGGCCATTACATTGAAGGTTCGTGTTAGGGACTATATGACTAAATTTGAATGACATTTTTTTTAATATGAAATGTATGATTGTTTATGAGATAAGTCCGATAATGCTCTGTAACCCTATTCCATCGATGGTTACGGGTTAGGGGTGTTACAACAGGTACTTAACTCGGTAGAGAATCTTGATATGCAATCCCTTCACCTAAGAAAGAGAACCAACTAAACCCTCAAAAACAAAATCGGACAAAGCGAGCAAAACAATTTAAATTTTAACAAATAACGAACGAGAGCGAACATTGGCAAAAATTCGACAACAAACTTACGCTGTTAACCTTTTTGTCAAAACAACGAAATATACAATCTCTTCAGCAAAGCCAGATGCGGAGTTATCAGAAAGAAAAAAAAAATCAAAAGAAGAAGAAGAACAACAACAACAAACATTTTAAGAAAAGAAGTTTTTTTTAAAAGGAGTTAGTTATTTTAAAATAAAATAACTAAAATAAATTAGTTATCTTATTTTAAAATAACTAAAATAAAATAAAACAATTTCACAAGGTAACCTATCTTTCGCAGGGATTCGAACATAGGACCAGAAGGTATACAAAAATTTAACCATTGAACCAACGGCTCATTCTTGATATCAATTGGTCGAAAATATTATTTATGTTAGACGATCAGGGATAGGGGTCAAGACAAAATTAATAAAAATTACAAAGAAAAGATTTAAACACAAGACCTCTGGCACACATCCAGAGCACTTAACCATTGAACCAAATCAATTTGCTTTTTAGAATTTTCAAAATCCTAACTCAAAATCAAAACATAACCACTCTTGGTTTCGTTAACCTAATTTCTTCTAATCCGATTTTTGGGATGTTACACTTTAAATTCTAATAGTCATTAGAAGTAGAGCTCTACTTCATTTATACTTCTTATGCTTATAAATAGAGACTTTTGAGAAACTTTGTAAATATTTCGATTGATCAATAATGTAACGACTAGAAAGTTAGTGGTACCAAAAAATCCTATTTTGAGACTTTGTTTCTGTAATCAGATGTATCAAATATTTTTATTAAATATTTACGGAGTTATGTTCTAGGTGAATTGAATTTCGGTTAGATAATTTCGTTAATTTAGTGCTCAATTTCAGTACGGGGACTAAATTGCGTAAGTGAAAAAAAGTGCAATTGTTATTAAATTAAAAGCTAAATAATGACTAAGGGATTTATCTAAAAATAAACCATTATATAAATGGTTACTACAGTGGCTGGTTATGACTTACATATGTGTTTATCATATTATAAAATTTAAGTTAAAATTTTATGTTAATATAATAAAATAAATAAATAAACAAAAGGTAAGAAAAATTTGAGTGGAGGAAAAAGGGAAAGTTTCTTTTGGGAAAGAGCATGCAAAATTGGAAACAAGAGGGAGAGGAAGAAGACGAAACTGTAATAGGAGTTTAAGCTTTCAAACTTTATTTGGGGTCGATTTCCTCAATAAACTTGTTAAGGGAGAAGGACAAGGCAGGAACAAGAAAGGAAAGGAGCTCACGCAAGGTTAGGCTTGATATGGAATTTGGCTGGTAAGTTTATTTCATCTTCATTCTTGTTAGTTTGTTGTTCTTTTTGGCTAGTAAGTGAAATGAAAATGAAAAATAAAATAAAAAAAGGAGACTTCTTCTTTTTCCGAGGTGTTCGATAGGGAAAAATGGGGAAGTAGAATAACTTTGAGAGCTGCCATTATTGCATGTTAAGCATATATATTTTGATAACAAACGTTAAGGATGGGAAGGATAGCAACTATAGAGAAGGGAAGGAATGAATTTATTAGTTAGCTACCAAATTGAATGAATTTTTGGTGAGTTCTTGAATCCAAATCTTTAAAATTTTTGTGCATTCCATTACTTCAAAATTGTTGATTTTGGCTTGAAGTTTATTGGAACTATACCTTGGTTATTCAATTGATAAAGAGAATTTAATGATATTATTTAAGTGGAGCTATTGTTCAGTTTGTGTGTATATTGCATTGTGGTGAAATAATCACAATAAAAAGATGGTTGAATTTAACATGCACGCTGTTCGATTTGAGCTTGTTGAGGAGTTTAAATATGGAGATTTAAGACTGTTCATCATGATCATAATGCTGTAAAAAAATCAGGTTTTTTAATGTTTCAACATTAATGTTGAAGCTAAAAGAAAAAAGAGGCTATATATGTCGAAGGGAAGTAAGGAATTAAATTGTATGAAATTTAAATTGCTGCTAGCTAGAGAAATTCAAAAAAAAGAAAATGATGTTTGTGGCTATTAGATTGATGATTAAATATTGCAGTATTGAGTTAATTTATCAGTAATTAACTTGGTGCAAATGAATAAACTTCATGATGTGTGAAAACAGTCAGTTGAAATTTTTAAAGTTTGCATATGCTATTGAATAAATGCTGAAATTTGTTATATTTGGAATCTAGAAATTTGGAGTGCTATATTCTGTAAATTATGATGTCTGAATGGTAAATAGATGATGTTCAAATGCTGAAATTTATTAAGTTTGAAAGCTGGAAACTTAGAGTGTTATATGTTGTAAACCATATTATCTGGCTGCTGAAACTTTAGGCATTTAAATGGTGCAAATTATCATGTCTGAAGCTGGTATTTGGATAACTAAATATTTTTTTTTTGGATAAATGAATTTAGCTTGACAGACTTGATCAACAGCTCGTTTGGAGCTTGGTATTCTCCTAAATTCTTAGACCTTTCCTTTCGTTTGAAATTAATGTATGTGCTATTCAGGATAAAATAAAAACTGAAGAGATTAAATGTTAAGTTAATTGTTGATGACCGTTCTTAAGAATGCTCAATTTTAAGTATGAAATTGCTAAACTAAATATACTTAAATTTGTTGAGGAGATGGACTGCTACTGATTGAAATAATAGGGAATTATGAGAGGTTAAATGCCAACTTTGGCCTCTATCCCAAATGCTGGACTTTCAGCATTTAATTTCCCTGTTTAAAGATGTTTTAAACTTGCCAAATATGCAACAATTGCATATGTTAATTAATTAATTAAATAAATGATAGTGGGTTCTTTACCTTTTCTTTCTTGGTTGTTTTGTTGCATCTTTGTGCTAGTATGAGTGATGGAATTAAGTGAAATTTTAGTGAAATTTTTAGCTGTCGAGGGAGCTGCTGAAGCATGCAGTTTGCATGCATGCTGTTTAATTTCTTACCAATTTAGGTGGTCTGATCGATGGTTGTTTATTGTTGTCCAAATAATAATTAAAGATCATCCAAGTGATTAGGAAATTAAAATGGTCTGAACAATGTGAAACTAAATTGTTAAATGTTAACTAATGATGTCCAAATGGATACGAATAGTGTTAAATGCTGCAATTTATAGTGTCTGAAAGTTGTGATTTATGATATTCGAATGATGTATTTTAAGTTGTTCGAATGTATTAAAGAGTTGATTTAATATAATTCCTAATGGTTTTTATTGTTGTTCAAAGCATGATGAAATAAACATGTTAGGCGTGGTTTAATACATGCCTTGCTGACCTATACAGTTGTCCAAAACAAGACAAAATTTAGTTGTCTTTAATATGTTCGAATGTGGCTGTTTGAATGGTTCTTCAAATTTTCCAAATGTGTCTTTAAGGTACTCGAAAATGTCATATTAATGTTGTCCATATATGAGTTTGAGTGCTGGAAATTTGCAGCATTTAATTTCCTGCTTAAAGTTGATTAAACCATGCTGTAAATGCAAAACATGTATATGTTGTTCACATGCTAAATTAACCGTTAGTGACCTTAAAATTGATCTATTCGAATGTGTTAAATTCATTGTTCAATGTGATCTTATTTATGCTAATGTATTGAGTATATTAAGTTGTGCAATTTGTTGCTCTATGTGGCATTAATGTTGACTCTTTTTTTTAACATAGTAATGTTGTTCGATGTGTATAAACAGACAGTCCATTTTGTGCATAATGGTGTGGTTCGAATAAATGTATTAAAATGTTGTTCGAAACAACTTGTTTTAATTAATGATTGAAATTAAAAATTAAATCTGCTATTGTTTAAGAATAAATATGAAGTTGTTGCTCGGAAGTGAGTAGCTAGGAAACTACTGAATTAATGCGTTAAATTGTTAATCGAATTAGATGCTTGTCTGTTGTTCTTAACGATTAGAATGTGTATTTTTTTTATTGTTAGAATTTGGTTTATTGTTATGGGTTGAGAAGCTTGTAATGCTAATTAGAATTTCTTGGGTTATTATATTTGAATGGTGTATCTTGGTGCCAATTAAAGTATGATTTATGTGAATGTAAGTGATTATTCAATGTTTAATTGAATTTTGAAGTTTTCAAGTGAGGAGTTTGAAGGTGAATATGTGACAATCAGTTGGTATGACTACAAATGCGATATGAAAGGATTATGTTCTTATAATTTAATTTGACATATTAAATTGCTTACGAACCTTTTGTTTTTATTTTATTTAAGTCCTTATATAATTTATGTTATGTTATAATATTAGTTATGGGAATGCAAATAGTTGATTGCTCAACGTTCGGTTTATTTTCCGTGTGTAGGTTATGTTAATCATGTACAATTATTGTTTTCAACATCCATTAGAAAATCCTGCACAAATCAGGTTGGTGAAACTTTTAGTATTTTAGTTGGCATGTACCTATCTAGTTGAGTCACTGACAGTATAACTTTATGTTTATATGAACTTGAGAATCAAATTAGTAGTTATTAAATTTGGTTAATAGTGTTATTGTATGCTCATAAGTAAGTTTATGTAGATTGTGTTGTGTGATTGTATCTAAAATTATTGTAGTTGCCCTAACAACGAATGTAGCAGACTGTAAATCGGACTCGGTGATCGAGTCGGGTATGGGTTGTTTCATTTAGATATTAACATAAAATTTTAACTTAAATTTTATAATATAATAAACACATATGTAAGTCATAACCGGTCACTATAGTAACCATTTATATAATGGTTTATTTATTAGATAAATCCCTTAGTTATAATTTAGCTTTTAATTTAATAACAATCACACTTTTTTTTTTCACTTACGTGATTTAGTCGCTATACTTAAATTGAGCACTAAATGAACGAAATTATCTAATCGAAATTCAATTCACCTAGAACATAACTTCGTAAATATGTAATAAAAATATTTACAACATTTGATTACAGAAACAGTCTCAAAACAGGATTTTCTGGTACCATTGACTTTCAGGCCGTTACAAATAAAATATGCTTTCTCTTTGCTCTCTCATTCTCTTTGTTCTTTATTCTCTATTTTTTATTTTAGAACACGTTATCAACACGATTCTCTTTTAATTGTTTTTCGCTATAAGTCACAAAAATATTTTAAAATTTACTATTGTTGATTGCCTCCTATAGTTGTTGTCATCTCAATTGAGGCCTGCGCGCTATGGGTAATCATAAGAGCCTTTAACCATTCAGTCAGGGTGATAATGATGATGATAAAGAATTTTAGGTATATTTAACTGTGATGTATTTATTATATCATATTTATTATAATTGGAGACTAATCATGACAATATGAATAGATAGATTTTAATTTGAAATCCACGTATGTTTGCAATGGTGATTATGAAATAAAGAATCAATGGAGGCGTTTAGAAGTCTGTCCTACTAGATTTGTTGCATTCCCCTAAGTGAATGTAAATATAAAGAAAATAAAAGATGTAATCATGAACCACTAAAAGTGGGAACATAGCAATAAATAAGAGAACAATGAAAGCTCTCAAGATAACTTTTCAAAGGGTAAAGATAACTTATGTTATCAATGTGATATGAAAGATTATTGGCAACATATGTGGCGTATGCCCAAATATTTTATTTTTGTTAATATTCTTCCAGGAAGAATATGAAAATCTAGTAATGAATTCTATCATTACATATATAAAATATTTATCATATTTGTTACTGAAACAAACAAATATTATTCCAATATTTGATAGTCAAAATTAGTTGAAAGCTCCAGAAGAGCTAATATATCAATATTTAAAAACACACAAAATTTGTGATGGTTAATGCATTAGTTTTAAAAGATGTTCATTATAAATGGATATCATATTGAGATTATGAATGAAGAAAATATTATATTTCATATGAATCATTATTGCTATAAATATATATTTTGAAAGGATAAAAAAAAAAGGGAGGATTGAGTTATTGATTTCTCTTGTTATTAAATTGAATTGATTGTGACTATCTTTGTGATATTTTGTCATCATCCCCATTAAGGGGTTGAAAGCAAAATATTTGAATCTGAAATATTTATAAGCAATAGAATATGGTAATTCTATCTAAAGCTCGTTATGGTTAGATGCACCTGAAATTGTAAGTTTTTTTTTTAAACTGTGAGTATAACTTTACAATATTTAGAATAAGTTCTCGATTAAAATTACGTGGAAAAATATTACTGATGAGAACTTGCAAGAGAGAAAACTTATGCATGAAAAGTCATTGGTTATGTACCTATTGTATACTTGGAAATAAGATCGACTCTTAAAATATACTATTAATAGATTTTAATTGGATTCAAAGTCTACTACTAGAGTTTAATTTTTTTACTTCTTGATAAAATTGTCAAGACTCAACACAGAAAAAAATGGTATATCTTTAAATGTTAAATCAACTTGATATATGATTTTAAATATTTGGGATGGTCTTTTTTTTAAGTTTTGATTACATGGGTTACATAATGTTTTAAGCATCTCATTTGTTAATATGTTTTATAATTAAATAATATATTTGATTAAAACATATCTAGTATGCAAATTTGCATTAATAAACCAATGAATTTTATGGTTATTTGGATTTGATTTAGTTCAAAAAATTGTTAAAAGTAGTAGTTCATACGTTTTATATTATTCCATTTGTTAATTATTTAGAGAAATGACATGAGCAATTATAAATGAAAAATTCTATGAGCATGAATGATTGGATTTTGAATTAAATTTCATGCATTTTTATGATGATGGATATGAAAAAAAATGCTAGTTTTTCATTATATCATATTTTTACGTTTATGTGAATTTTATTAATATATTTAATATAGGCTTGTTTCTATACATGACTTAGGCAATTATTCTTAGTAGTTAACTAATTATGGAAAAATTTTATTAAAAAAGTTTTAAAAGTTTTTTGAATTGAACTCAGGACCTCTCGCACCCTAAGCGAGAATCATACCATTAGACCAAATGATCTGCATTTGAAGATTTTGGCATATTCCCTGAAGCGAATATTGCATATAATTATTTGAAAATTATATTTATTTTGTTGATTTAGTGACATTTTAGACTTCACATTGATTTAGAAATTTTCAATAATAAATGTCATAAGAGCACGTTTGGTTCGCTGTATTGGATTAGAGGTGTATTGGATTAGAGGTGTAATGGAATAGAGGTGTAATAGCAAATCAACTGTTTGGTTGAATGTAATGGAATAGAGGCGTAATAGTAAAACTGTGTTTGGTTGAATGTAATAGAGGTGTAATAGCATAATGGAGAAAACTAAAATGACCAGAATACCCTTAGCATAAATTTGTTTTGGTAAATGATTATTGTTATTGTTATTTAAATTTTAATAAGATTATTTATTATCAAAAATAAATAATTTAATCATATTTAAACATAATTATTATTTAATATATTTTAATTAAAATATATAATTTAATAAAATTCTTAATAATTAGCAGAAATTTGTTTTGGTAAATTATTTTATTTAAATTTTAATAAGATTATTAATATCAATAATAAATAATTTAATCATATTTAAACATAATTATTATTAAATATATTTTAATTAAAATATATAATTTAATAAAATTCTTAATAATTAATATTCTTATATGAATTTACTCAAACCATAATATATGATACTGTAAAATATAAAATAACATAATTATTATTAAATATAATATAATTAAAATATATAATTTAATAAAATTCTTAATAATTAATATTCTTATATGAATTTACTCAAATCATAATATATGATACTATAAAATAAAATTTTAAATAATTAATATTAAATATATTTTAATTTAAATATATGATTTAATAAAATTTAAAATAATTATAACTAATAAATTATATTTTATGAATTTGTATAATTTAAAATAATAATTATTACATATAATTTAATAATAATATAAAATTTCATAAAATTCTTGATAATAAATTTTCTTATATGAATTTATACAATTTAAAATAATTAATATTAAATATAATTTAATAGTGATATATAATTTCATGAAATTGTTAATAATAAAATGTTCTTATATGAATTTACTAAAATCAATATATAACTTGAACATAATTAACTTATATTCAGAAAAGGTTAGATGAAAATGAAATTGTACATTATAATCCATATGTTATATAGTTTTACAACATCAAAAAGTTTGAACATTGATATTTAATGGTAAGAAAGAAATCTTCTAACCCATTCCAATCGGGCAACTGAAGGTAAACTAAAGAAAACGATCATTCGAGTTGGATGGTCGGGAATTTTACTCAATACATCATACTGCTGATCGTCGGTTAAACCTTCAATTGACCATAAGGCTGAATATAAGTTTGAAGCTCTCTCTTCCATATTTTGATGTTCTTCTGACCGCTGCTGAACTACCACCTCGGAGGCAATACTCCTACTGATTTGCTTCATAATGCTCTTTAAAAAAAATGTTACCTATTAGTAAAAACATATAACCTATTTTAAATTCAAAAAAGAACAATAATTATGCAGCAATAACCATAACCATAATTCAACAAGCTTTAATGAGCATTACAAAAATACAAACAACAGAAGCTGCTACAGAAGCTGCTAAAGAAATTAACCATAACCATATTCATTTGGGAAACACCAGAAGCTGCTACAGCAATACAGCCATGGAATCAGGGAAAACATACAAACAAAACCATGAATACCAATGGAAAACTAACCTGTAATGAGCAAATGGGGGACGAATGCGATGTGGAAGTGTTGGAACAAAGAACCTGTAATGTAAAAAGTGCTCGGATCAACCTTTTTTTTAAAAAAAAATAATTATGCTATAGCTAAATATAGTATATCAAATATACTAAAAATATTAACAACAAATAGTTCCCAACAAATAGTTCCCAATTGCCAAGCTTTTGGAAGCAGTGTCCTCTTTTCATTACAGTATGAGAAGCTTAAACCCTTTTTCTTATATGAATTACAAGAACGCTGGAAGCAGTCATGGCACAACCATAAAACCAACCATATTATCTAAATTCAGTACCTAACATCCTACATGTACTAAGTTGCACTCAGTTAATACATAACAAACCACTGGCCTCTAATTCCCCCATATTCATCCCATTACCAAACAACACAATGCAGGCATATGTATCATCAACCGAGCAAAAAGATTCTAATATACTTCAAAAGTGATTTGATGCTCATAATTTCTCAATCAAACCTAAAATAAAAAGAAACAACAACAATTGATAAGCTAATTCAGCCAATGATCTGGCTAAAGAATGTAGGAGAAACTGAATTTGCTTTAGATATGCAATCATCAAACATGACCAAAAATTTCTAGTTCTAGTTCATAGCATCAGCAATAACATGACCAAAAAAGGCAGGCAGGCATATAGACACATACATATATCATATTTGACAAAAAAAAACATATACTAAATCAGTGAATTAAAACAAGGTAACTTATTCTATCCATTCCGACCTTAACTAATGAAATCAGAGTAGATACCATAATTTTAGAAATGTAACCCCTCACAATATAAAATATGAGTAACCCGTACGTAAGTGTGGGGAAAGAGAGTAGTAATATTAAACAAGCACTTGTAGCGACCTAAAAATTTGGCAATAGGCGCTAGTTGAAATGATTATTGAAAAATTAAAGTTTCAAATTTTATTTACAAAAGAGGAGTCGCCACCGATCTTTTTTAGGTGTGATCGGACACCAAATAAAATCCTTTTTTAGAAGAATTTTTTTTTAAACTTTTCTAAAAAAGAGACAATTTTAGGTCCACGTCAAAATCCAGAGAAAATTAGGGTCCGGGAGTCGGTTACGCGCGAGGAAGGTATTAGCACCCTCGCGACGCCCAAAATTGGTATCTCGTTAAACGCATGTTGTCTTAATTTTCAAAAATACGAGTTCAATTTAATATTTAATCGTGATCCGATTGAAACACGAGAATTTCTTGTTTTGAAAACACGAGAATTTTAAGACATAATATTTTTTTTAAAAACCAAAATTTATGAAACACAATATTTTTTTTTTGAAAACACGAAAATTTTCAAAACACCGAAATTTTTGAAAACAAGAGGATTTTTGAAATACGAAAAATTTTGAAAACACGAAAATTTTTGAAACACGGAAATTTTTGAAAACGAAAATTTTTGAAACACAAAATTTTTAGAAGACACTAAAAATTTTGGAAAATGGATTTTTTTTTTTGAAAACACTGGATTTTTTTACACAAAATTTTTGATTTTTTATTAAACACGTATCGTATTTAACACGAATCGGTGATATTCACTCAACATAGCAATGAAATCAACGAATTAGTGTCAAATCGATTCATTGTCTTATTTTTAAAACACGAATATATATTTTTTTGAAACACGAGAAAAATTTTTGAAGGCACGAAAAATTTTGAAAAATAATTTTTTTTTTGTAAATATGAGACTTTTTTTAATATTTTTTATTTTAAAAAGGGCGTATCGATTTTAACGCGAGCTATCGATATCCACCCAACATAGCGATGAATTCGGTGACTCGATGCTAAACCGATTCGTTGCCTTATTTATTAAAATTATTTAAAATAAAGTAAAATTAAAATTTAATTAAATTGTAAATATAAATACAAAAATATAAAAATATATAAAATGCATAAAATGCTAATAATATTAAAATGAAATAACATAAAAATACGAGCATTAAATTAAAAGAGAAATAAATAAAATTACCGAAAAATCTAAAACACGAGCTTCGCCGAACGGGTTGCTAAAATTGAACCCCCTTTTTCTTCCTTTTTTCTTTTTTTTTCCTTTTTTCTTTTTTCTTTTTTCTTCTTTTCTTCCTTTTTTTTTCTGCTGGGCTGCCTTGTTGGGCTGGCCTGCGCGGGCCTGCTGGCTGGTGGCCTGTTGGCTGCTTGTTGGGCTGCTGGAATTGGGCCTATTGTTGGCCTGCCCTCTTTTTTTTTTTGCTGCTTCTTTCCCTTCTTTTTTTGCTTTGTTTTTTCTTTTTTTTGTTGGGCTACTTTGGGCTTGGCTAATGGGCTTGCTGGGTCGGGTTGGGTTGCCGGATCGGGTCGGGTTATACCCGGTTCGGGTCGGTTTGACCCGACTGTTAAAATTTTTTTTCTTTTTTGTTTCTTTCTTCTTCTCTCTTTCTTTCTTCTTCTTCTTCTTCCTTCTTCTTCTTCTAAAAACCGAGCCCCCCACACCGTTGCTTCTTTCACGCCGCCGTTCGAGCTGCCACCGTCGACTCCACCGGACCTTTCTCTTTCCTTTCTTTTCTCTCCCCTTTTTTCTTATTTTTGAAGCTTTTTTCTCTTTGAAACTTTTTTTTGGAGATTCATGGGGTTTGATTTTGGGGTTTTAAACCCATTTTATAGTTGATATTTGCTTCCTTTTTGCAGGTGGTGGGTGAAGAAGGAGCAGCCACCCATGTTTGTGGCCTGAAAATCTGGGAAGTGGGTGCCCCAAATCACGTAACCTGTCTGAAGGACCAAATCACAAATGCAGCAAAACTTCTGGGGCTAAATGTAATTTTAGAAAATTTAGGGTTAAAATGAAATTTAATGAAAGTTTAGGGGTCTAAGTGAAATTTAAAGAAAGTTTAAGTGTCAAAATGAAATTTAGGAAAAGTTTAGGGGTCAAAATGCAATTTTTATTTTTTTGAAATTTTGAAAATTAAACACAAATTCTAGTCGGACAAAAATTTAGTGCTTACAACTGCCCCTCTTTGCTCATCATTGTGAAACAAGGATAGTGCAAAGACTTAAAAGCACTAAATTTTGTTCAATTGTCCAATCTTTATTCTTTACTCGGCATGTGATCCTGAGCTCAACTCATTTCTCGCAATATGAATTGACTCTTTAAAACTAGACATTAAAAATAGAAATTGAAAATAGCTCAGCACGTGAGCCAAGGCTCAACTCACTTCTCGCAATATAAGTTGATTTTTGAAAACAGAATTTACAAAAGGCTCAACTCACCTCTCGCAATATGAGTTGATTTTTTTGAAAAATAGAAAAAGGCTCAACTCACCTCTCGCAATATGAGTTGGTTTTTGAAAAATAGAAATTAAAAGGCTCAACTCACCTCTCGCAATATGAGTTGATTTTTGAAAAACAGAAATTGAAAAGTAGAAATTGAAAATACCTCAGCATGCTCTGAGGCTCAACTCACCTCTTGCAATATGAGTTGATTTTTTTTGAAACACAGAAATTAAAAAACAAAAATTAAAACAGAATTTGAAAAGACCTCAGCATGTGGCCTGAGACTCAACTCACCTCTTGCAATATGAGTTGATTTGAAAAGTAGAATTAGTAAAGCAGAAATTGAAAATACCTCAGCGTGCCTTGAGGCTCAACTCACCTCTTGCAATATAAGTTGATTTTTGAAAAGCATAGATTGAAAAAAACATAAATTGAAAATACCTCAGCATGTGAGCCGAGGCTCAACTCACCTCTTGCAATATGAGTTGATTTTTGAAAAACAAAAATTAAAAGGCTTAACTCACCTCTCACAATATGAGTCAATTTAAAACATAAACTAAAATACCTCGGCGTGCCCCGAGGCTCAACTCATTTCTCGCAATATGAGTTGATTTTTGAAAAACAAAAATTAAAAGGCTTAACTCACCTCTCGCAATATGAGTCAATTTAAAACATAAACTAAAAATACCTCGGCGTGCCCGAGGCTCAACTCACTTCTCGCAATATGAGTTGATTTTTTTAAAAATTTAAAAATACCTCAACGTGTCTTGAGGCTCAACTCATTTCTCGCAATATGAGTTGATTTGAAAAACAAAAATTAAAAGGCTTAACTCACCTCTCGCAATATGAGTCAATTTAAAACATAAACTAAAAATACCTCGGCGTGCCCCGAGGCTCAACTCATTTCTCGCAATATGAGTTGATTTTGAAAACAAAAATTAAAAGGCTTAACTCACCTCTCGCAATATGAGTCAATTTAAAACATAAACTAAAATACCTCGGCGTGCCCCGAGGCTCAACTCACTCTCGCAATATGAGTTGATTTTTTTTTAAAATTTAAAATACCTCAACGTGTCTTGAGGCTCAACTCATTTCTCGCAATATGAGTTGATTTTGAAAAACAAAAATTAAAAGGCTTAACTCACCTCTCGCAATATGAGTTATTTTTTTAAAAAATTTAAAAATACCTCAACGTGTCTTGAGGCTCAACTCATTTCTCGCAATATGAGTTGATTTTGAAAAACAAAAATTAAAAGGCTTAACTCACCTCTCGCAATATGAGTCAATTTAAAACATAAACTAAAAATACCTCGGCGTGCCCCGAGGCTCAACTCATTTCTCGCAATATGAGTTGATTTTTGAAAAACAAAAATTAAAAGGCTTAACTCACCTCTCGCAATATGAGTCAATTTAAAACATAAACTAAAAATACCTCGGCGTGCCCCGAGGCTCAACTCACTTCTCGCAATATGAGTTGATTTTTTTTTAAAATTTAAAAATACCTCAACGTGTCTTGAGGTTCAACTCATTTCTCGCAATATGAGTTGATTTTGAAAAACAAAAATTAAAAGGCTTAACTCACCTCTCGCAATATGAGTCAATTTAAAACATAAACTAAAAATACCTCGGCGTGCCCCGAGGCTCAACTCACTTCTCGCAATATGAGTTGATTTTTTTAAAAAATTTAAAAATACATCAACATGTCTTGAGGCTCAACTCATTTCTTGCAATATGAGTTGATTTTCCTTGGAAAGCATGAATATTAAACATCAAAATACCAAAACCAGTTCTTTGGTAGAACTCAAGTATCTTTCCTTTGATTCAGTGCGACTCTCATTCAAGATTTCTTGCTTTACTAGATTACCTGTATATGCCATGCATGATGTCATCATGATATGCACATGTTTGTCTTAAATGCCTTTATGCCTACATGATTATGCAGTGCTCCTTAAGCATATTGGTCGTATGTCATTTTCGCCATGATTGTTGAGGATCTGCGTTTATTGCTTTGATTCTCGACCTTCTCTTCAGGCCTCATACCTGTCTTCGAGCTTTACGAGTAATCGACGTTCTCAGATATCACCC